>NW_026558394.1:0-216239 GCF_026930045.1 Uloborus diversus
GGATATGACTTGATCCCCTGAACTCCGTCCTTCTTCTTATTCAAAGACAGCAGAAAACGTTTTAGGACTTATAACTTTTGGTACCTATCTTTTCTTCAAAGCAATAAATTGCACTTAAAGAATTTTTCAGTGTTAATCTTATATTTTATAAATTCACTCATTTCTTTTTTGTAAATTAAATTTTAGTATAGGAAATTGAAGCAAGATGAGTAAGGGCAACAGCGTCAAGTCTTTCCCTGGACTCGAAAAAACGAAGCTATGGCACTGGGCAAAGGGAGGCAGCTAAAACCGCCATCTTGTTTTATATTGACTTGCCTCCCCCTACCGTGAATCGTGGCTACACTCATGCTACTGAGCGAAAATTTAAAAACGAGCTGATGTGTGCATCACATGACTTCCTTTTACACCAATTTAATGCTATTTCCCTATTATTGCAATTTTAATGGGATTCTCTCTCTAACTCTTTAAATATCACTAGCAATGGCCACATTGAAAGCAGATTTAAAAAAAAAAAAAAAAAAATCGCCAAATTTTTCGCCAAGTTGGCGACAAAACTTGGCAACCAAAAGACTGGCGATATATCGCCAAGTGACCGCCAAATTATAACACCACTTGAGTTTGCATCGAAATTAACAATGATTTCCCCCCAAAAAGGTGCAAAAGACCCCTTTAGAAACACCCGAATGCAACCAAAATAGGAGGTGCACAACTAGACCCCACTACGAGTCTATGTACCAAATTTCAACTTTCTAGGACATACCATTTTTGAGTTATGCGAGATACATACGCACATACGCATATACGCACATACACACATACGCACATACATACAGACGTCACACAGTGGTCGATTTATTGAATCTAGCTGGACAAAAATCAAAATTGCATCTTTGTTATTTCGCGATAAGTAATATTTTATTAGAAACTTAAATACCTATAAATCAGGGAACCATGTCTAATTTGGACGGGAAGTTCCTGAATTTTTTCCTGTAATGGGTTAAAGTTCGCATTTAGCAAAAGTGCATTTTGTGGCCTTCTACATGGAAGATAATCAATTATCGTTAAAATTTGTCTGCTTAATTTTAAATTATTTATGTTTATATATTGTCATTGTGTTATCCAATGTTAATATTATTTATCAGTTTCATTAATTAAATACGAGTTTTAAATGAATTTTTTTCCAAGATAAAAAGTGACGAATAATACACCATTTCATCAAAAGTTATTAGAGCAGCAAAAAAATTCTCCACGAGCCTCCGCCTTCTAATTTACGTTTTTATGTACCTGGTATATCTAAAACCATCTGGGCAAAATACTATAGCCGGATCTATCCGGCCATACGAGTATTATCAATTTTCATGAATCATGGTGCCAAAAACTAAATTTCTATTCAATAAAGATGATCATGTTTGATTTCCTTTTCCCTTCAGTAATGTTTTTTTAACTATCGTCTGCTGTTGAATGTCGTCTGCTGTTTATTTTTAAAACTTTTTTTTTTTGCCTTTGGCAACTACAAGTAATTTTTATAACTATTCTAAAGTTTTTTTTGGAATGCAGTGCAGATGGTAGTAATAACGTTCGTCTCTGCATATGTAAGTGAAACAAATATATTTTCCTATCATTAATTCATGTGACTTTATGCTGATTTAATGGTTTCATTAAAAAAGCAAACTCTTTTTGACGTTTGGCTTCTAAATAAGGACTCGAATAGTGTATATAGTTTTGTGATTGAAACTTTAAACTTGAATGACTGTAAGAATGATATTAAGCTAAGTGTTGTAAATACTGTAAATAATTTTTGTGTACATGTAAAAGACAAATGGAAGCGTTGCTCTTCCTCACAGAAAACTTTCTTGCGAAAACATTCTAATTGGTTAAAAAGTGATATTATATTTGATGAAAGAGTTGTTAAAGAAGCTGTCATAAGACTACCAGGATCTTCAAAAATACAGCAAAATTTTGCAGCTCGCGGTCGACCAACAACAACTTTTGAAAATTCAAGCCTTAAAACTAAAAAACGTAAAGTCGCATCTGTTATTCAAGATAGTAGTCCAGAGCAATTAGTTTTTGCCGCTCAAATTAGTCTTCGTTCTTCAGGAAAACGAGATGCTGCAGAACTCTTACAACAAGTAAATGTGTCACCAAAAAGAGCTACTAGAATTAAAACGGCTTTAAAAAGAACCGTAACAAATAAAGTGGTGAAACTAACTCCTGACCAAGCTTTAGCCTACTATGTAAATACAAAACTGACAAAAAGTCAGTACATTGAAACACACAAATTAGCTAAAAATCAGAATGCAAATATATATCCATGTTATGAAAAAATATTAGAATCAAAGAAAAAATGTTATCCAGATGATATATATATAACTGACATTTCTGCCGAAATAAATCTTCAGTCGCTTACAAATCATACAATATTGCGGCTTTTTCAAAGTGAATGGGAAAAATTCGAGGAACTTTTAACGGTAGATACTTCTTCCATAAATATGATTTTTAAATGGGGATGTGACGGAGCTTCCGGTCAAAGCACTTATAAACAGCAATTCGAAAGCACTGAAGTCTCTTACGATGATTCATCTGTGTTTACTATTTCATTAGTACCACTTCAATTAAAAAGTCAAGAAAAGGAGCTCTGGAAAAATCCTCGGCCATCTTCAACCAGATATTGCAGACCAATAAAAGTAATTTTTGAAAAAGAGACTCCAACATTAATCAAGAAAGAAGTTGATAAAATAGAATCTCAAATAGCAAGCCTTTGTCCTTCAAAAATAAAAATTAATGATAGAGAATTTTTGGTGGGACAATCATTGGTAATGACTATGGTTGATGGGAAAATTTGTAGCATTCTAAATGAACAATCTAATCAAAAATGTTACATTTGCGGAGCCTGTCCTAAAGAAATGAATGCGCTTGAGAAACATACTCAAAAATCAATAGATCCTTCAAAATTCAGATTTGGATTATCAGGTTTACATGCTTGGATCAGATGCTTCGAGTGTCTTCTTCATTTGTCATATAAACTTGAAGTGAAAAAATGGCAAGTAAGAAATCAAGAAGATAAGGAAACGGTAAAAAGGCGTAGAAATTATATTCAAGACAGATTTAGAAAAGAAATGGGCCTTTTGGTAGATATGCCGAAGCAAATTTCTGGAACAACAAATGACGGAAACACTGCTCGCAGATTTTTTGCTAATCCGACTTTGTCATCCGATATAACGGGATTAGACATTGAACTTATACAGCGTTTTTCAATAATTTTACAAGCTGTTTCTAGTGAACAAGAAATAAATGAAGACGAATTTGAAAAGTTTACTTTTGACACTGCGAAACTGTATGTTCAACTATATAACTGGTATTTTATGCCGGCTAGTGTACATAAGTTGTTAATTCATGGAAGACAAATTATTGAGCATGCCATTCTACCAATAGGACAACTTTCTGAAGAAGCGCAAGAGGCTCGAAATAAAGATTTCAAAGCTTTCCGAGAATATTTCTCACGAAAATATTCAAGGCAAAAAACTTTGGAAGACATAATACATATGTTACTTATTACGTCTGACCCTTTAATTACAAAGCTGAGAAGCAACTCTAAAAAACATGAGAATTTACTATCTAAAGAAGCTGCATTGTTGTTGAGAAACAATCAAAAGATAAACTACAGTTCCTCGGACAGTAGTTCTGCTGAAGATGACGAAAATTTTAGTTATTGACGCTTTTATTTTATGTAGTTTTATGTTTACTATCAATATAACGACCGAATTAAAACTTTTAACTCGGTTTGACAAACCAAAGTATTTTTGTCCAGCTAGATTTGTGAAATCGACCACTGTGCGTCACGAGAAAAGTCGTTGTAATTACCTCGGTGATGGTCAAAATGGATATTTCGCGTGTCTATACATTCTTAGGCACTTTTCCGCATGTGGTCGAATCGAAAAAAAAACTCAACATTCATTTGGGGGTGAGCAAAATGGAAATTAAGGGCGATTTTTGAGTGAAAATTTTTTCGCGAATACAATACTTCCTTTTTTGTAAAAGGAAGTAAAAAATCGTGGGTGATGAGGGGGAGGGGTTGCTTGCTGTAAACAGACCATCTGAACTGAAATATTGTTGAATTGTTGGCCCGCCTTGCCTTTAAAAATTGACAATGTGGTTTATGAGCTGATAAACATTCAATATGTGTTATAAATATTCAAAATGAATTTTAACTTCAATGATTCAAATTGAACTAAGCGTAAGGTATAATAATAAAATTCACATGCAACTAAACGTAGAATTTCGCACAGGCAATTTAGATAGTGTCTAAAGTCGGACAGTTAGAGAAATACTGCAATTATGATTTATGCATCTACGTTGAACAATCAACAAACTGCAGAAATCCTTCCTTCAAACTGCACATTTGGGATTCTAATTAGACTTATGAATAAACGTTTCTCTTACTATCTTCCTCTAGTGAGAATTTTCCCATTTAATGCTTTGTAGCCATGACAATACACAAATCTTTTCATAACAGCGCCACAGAGCTATTAAAACTGCAGAAGTTCTAATTTCCTGTATTTTAACCCACACATATTAAAATGAAAGAGTATGTTTCTTAGCAATGAAAGTATGGAAAAGATCGTAAAATTTCGTTCATCCTTTAACGTTTCAATAACCTTTTGAAAAGATCTTTTTTGCTATGTGACATCTGAAAGGTTCAAATCAACATTTTTTGACGTCATATGATTGTTGCTTTTGTTTTTGTACCTTGTGTGTGTAATATTTTTGTAATTGACTTTGTTTTGTCATGACATAGGTACTCGTTACATGCGTGTTTCTCATTTCTTCATTTCTTTTGATTAGAGGAAGTAGCTTGCAGTAAAAAATATTCGTAGTTCTAGAGAATGCGCCACATCAGGAGCGTATTTAAGGGATGAGCCTTAAGGGCACGAACCTCTCCTAAAGTAATTTTAAAACCACTCGTTTTGAATAAGGAATTTAATGTTCTCAAACTTTATTTCAAAAGGCATGCTTTTTTTTATCCCATTTTTAGCATGAGTGAAATATTTTCTTCGTTAATAATTTCTAGAATTTTTCTATATCCAGCTAGTGAAGTTTTTTTTTTTTTTTTTAAATACAGTAAGGAGGAAAATCTTTTTGAAATATTATCTTCAAAAGTTTTTCAAAACAAGTAAGAAAGGAAAGGAAAAACACATCCAATAGTTTCAGTGGAATCAAGCTTCTTCGCAATATTTTTGTAAAACAACATGTTTGAGATTTTAACTGAACTAAATAATGCCATGACGTAATAGGGTTAAAAAAACAATCCAGTTTTTAGTTTATTTGAAATGAAAAAAAAAAAAAAACATAAAATAATTCTGCTTAGGAGAATCGTTAAAATTTAAGCTGCTCCTCCCCTTTCCTGTAACTTATAACTGTGCCATACGTGATTTTTTAGAGTAGGAAAATTAAAAATTAATTAATGGATCAAGAGACATATCGCTTTTATTAATCTTCAAATAGAGCGACTTTCCTTTTTTTTCATGATCCTAAATCTTTTTTTTTTTTTTCAAGCAAAAATCGTTTTGAGAATCATTTTTAACTAGCTTGCATATTAAGCCACTTACTTTTGTAATGTGAAGTGAGCACAGAAGATGTGAATCTTACGCGCAGGAATTCTAGTGGAAAATGGATCAGATAACTTTCACATTGACAGCACAACGAGGTCAATGATGCTTTATGACTACAACGCTGTATTGTGCTTATGTGGTTGTGAGCAATCGTTAAAGAAAGTGGGAGAATAAGTTAAAAGGATGTAGATCTCATCTAGTGCTAATAGGTGATAACGATAATCACAGAACATTTACATCCATAACAGCTATTTATAGCGATAAAAGGATAGTCTTGTTTCACTTTATGTAAGACTAGTGGTACCCGCACGGCTTTGCCCGTAATAGAAAATTAAAAGGTCTTTTGGTTCGCCTGTATATTTACAAATAATGTATGGTGAATTTTCTCGCCAATTGGCTTGTACCCATGTTACGGTTCCACGTTATGATAATTTCGTAATTTACTCGTCCATCTTATGATATTTTTGTTCTTAAAATTGGATTGGAAAAAGAACCAGATCGAATTTTCGAAAAATCGCTTCGAGGTGCACACCCCCATGGTACAAACTAACTTTGTGCCAAATTTCATGAAAATCGGCCGAACGGTCTAGGCGCTATGCGCGTCACAGAGATCCTGACAGACGGAAGGACATTCAGCTTTATTATTAGTAAAGATATTTCAAGGATTTAAGGGCCAGTTTTTTTAAGGATCAGGCAGGCTGAATAGTTAAAATTTTTGATTTAGCTGAAATTTTGAGGAAATGTCCCTTATTTAAAACAACTAAACACATGTTTTTTTTTTTTTTTTTTTGCAAAAAAAATGTTTTTTTTAAGTAGAAGGTCAAAGTTGGACTTTGTTCGTTATTTCAAGAAAAACATACCAATTTGCATGAGCTAATACTTTTTACTTTAAGAGTGAACCGTGGCACTGGCAAATATTTTGTGTTCTACTATATCCTTCATATCTGTTAGCACATATTTAATTGTGGTTGACTCCTTACGCAAAGGTAAGGGGTCACTCAAAATTGTATGAAAAAAAGTTCTTTTCTGCAACTTTGACCGTCGAAATCATCTTGCGCCAACAGTGAGCTACAGTAGTCTATATTTCAGTAAACACATACCAAAGAGTAGTATCCAAAAAGAGAAAGATTTGTGTTTTTGACATTTGGCGCATTAAAATATTTGACTCTGAAATTGCAGAAATTACAAAAATACATGACTTTGAAGGTAATTAATTTCTTGCGCAAAGAGTCAGCAGATATGAAACTCAGGGGCGTAGATAAGGGGGGGTTTTGGGGACAACCCCCCCCCGAAACAATAGTCTCAAAAAAAAAGAGAAAAAGAAGAAGGAAGAGAAAGAAAGAAAAAGAAAAAAAATCAAAGCAAGTTTTTTCTGAGTAACAAAGGTCAAAAATTCACTTCGCTCCCCCCCCCCCCCCAGATGCCATTGAAAATCTGCTCCATGTGTGACCCTCAAGCATAAAGACGTCTCCCTCTGCTGCGAATTTTTTGATAACTGAGTGAAATTTGACACTTCGCTTTAGAAATGAGATTGATTTGTTAAATCCACGTATATGCAGCCTTTCTTTGTCATAGATTCTGCAAATTGTTAAATATATTTAATTGAATGAGCCGCGCAGTGGGAATATTGCATACAGTCGAATCTGTATATTTCGAATTTCACATTAAAGAAAAAAAATCGAGATAAAGAGTTTTGAAATACGGCGGCTTAAGAAACTTTTTCTAGAAATTTGAAATATGAAAAATGATGGTGAAAATTTGAAATCGATATTAAAGACAATATGGGCTCTTGATTAAAATTCCTCTTTATTAGTTTTGTTAGGTATTTATTCTATTATTACATTATTGAGTGCTTTATTGCGAGTTTAAGGAATCATTTTGACAATAAAAACAACTTTAAGCATATCTTTTTCAAGAACAAGTCGTTTATTGCTTTTTGGTCCCTGATTTTTTTTTTTTTTTTTTTTTTTTTTTTTTGATTCATTATTTATCCTCTTGAGGTTAGCAATTGCAGTAAATCTAACTTGGCCAGTATTCTACGATTTTCCTTTTTTCATCACTTGAAAAAAACTTATACTTTCTTTTCACTCCTATCGTTTCGGTTTTCTAATCGCAATTTTAAGAAAGAGAGCAACCAAAGAAGAGTACTAATCCAGATAACAGCGAAATGGCTTTTAACTTGAAGGACCTTTAACCATGAACTTGAAATGTTCATCTTACATATGTCAAACCTGTGAATTTCACCCCTTTACTCTTCTTCCAAGAAATTGCGCAAAACGACTGTCCTTTGGTTAATCTTCCTGGAAAACCTATTCGTGGAACGCATTTCTAACTTTTTTCCACTGCCTCCTCAGCTCTTGAAGACAATTCCTCTGTTTATGAGTTGAAGAAAATGTTTTTGTTTGCTGCTTTAAAGATCACTGGACTTCGAAATCCGAAAATGATAGCATAACCGGAATTCGAGACGATAGAGGTTTTGTTGGTCTGGTCTCGTGTGTGTCATAGGTCATAGTCAAAACGACCTTTGCTAACCAGAGTATCCATTGCAATCACATTGATTTTTCAGCCAGTATTTACTGCGTTTTCTTTTGGAAACGTACAGTCTGTTTAAAATAGTACATTCTAAGTGAAAGCTGTTGCATAATGAAGCGAGGAAAACCGATAACAAGCTTTTTTCAATCCAAAGAAAAAACTAAAATGACGAAAAGGATTGCTCTAAAAAGAGAAAGTTAACGTCGTGTGAAGAAAACTAAGTACAGTCTGCAAAGCAGCATTAGTCCCATCGGACAACTTCTGAAGGTAATTTTATTTTAATTCAAAAGAAAAACTGCATAGCAATACATGAATAAAATGTTTAAAAACGAAATGAATCTAGATTATTTCTGTTAGCTTGGTTCGGATTAAAAAGTAGAAAATAAAAAAGACTTCTGTTTATAATACCCGAAATTGCTGTTGCTCTCTCAAAAAGATATTTATGTAAATTCTAAAGCAGCTAATAAAATTAAAAATAAAGACTTGAAAGGAGAACTGATGGTATGATGTTGAGCGAATAACTTTCTACCGCCAATATTTCTTCCCTAACTTTTTTATTCAAATTTTATTAACTGCTTTAGAATTAGCATTAATGTAAATACATAAAAAGTAACATATAAATATAACGATTTGAAAAGCAATTTCATTTTTTGCGGGTTATAATTCAAGAAGTCTTTTTTTATTTTGTTTCATACTTTTAGTGCAAACCAAGTTAGTAAAAATAGTCTTTATAGTCTAATCCGACCATCGATGAGATTGAATGTCAAACATGAAGTTTACAGGCGGAAATGGAAGTATCTATTAGCTTTCAGGGATGCCAGCTTTTGTAGATGCGTGTTAGCCTCTAAATTAATTAGTCACACTGAAATGAACGGAACACGCTCATCAGATATTTGATTTCCCCCTGATTTGGATAGACTGATTTTGACAAGACGTTGCTAGAAAATTTCACTTTAAATTAAAGGGAAGGAAAAGAAAAAAAAGTTGAATTTTCCACAACATTAAAAAAAAAAAAAAAATCTTTGCTTTTATTTTGTTTGACACAAGTATCGGAATTGGGGCACCACATTCCAAAGTATGTAAGATTCACCTCGCTCTTATTTTTTTTAATACTAAAAAAATTTACATATATATATATATATATATATATATATATATATAAAATAATAATAATAATAATAAAAGTGAAAACTATTGAAAAGACCACACCAAGCGCCCATAGATGCGCAACGCAGCAAAACTAAAAAGCCAAGTAAATATAAAATTAAGCAAACAGAATTGCAAATATTAAACAAATTATAAATAATTAATGATGATAGAAAGGAAAAATGCAAACAGTTAATAAGTAGGAAAAGATAAAGTATGAATCCAGAGCTCATCAGCCGTGGAGGATTCATTAATTATGGTCAAAAGACCAAAATTTAACTATGAACTAAAAGAGAATGTTTAAGCTCCAGTACATGCAAGATGCGATATAGAGTAACAATGAGCAATATATATATATATATATATATATATATATATATATATATATATATATATATATATATATATATATATATATATATATATACATATATATATATATATATATATATATATATATATGTATATAGAAAAGAAGAACCCCCCCCCCCCGAAAGTCGGGTCTAGCTACGCCTCTGATGAAACTACCTGGAGAAGGAGCCTTAGTTGTCATAGAAACACAATCAGTTGACAGACCTATGGCTACTCTTTCAACTTTTACATAATTTGGCTCTAAAGTTTCCTCAACGAGTGTTTTTTGGCACTTGTAAAAAAATGCCAATTATCTGCTTTTCGATTTTTTTTTTTTTTTTTTTTTGCAAAAATGATAAAACACGTGTTTAGTAAAGTAGGAAAAACAACATTAAAAAAAGCACGAACTTGCCAATTACAGCAGAGACGTGTTTCGGCGTTACAGGGAACGCCTTTTTCAATGATTTGAAAAAGGCGTTCCCTGTAACGCCGAAAGACGTGTCTGCTGTAATTAGCAAGTTCGTGCTTTTTTTAATGTTGTTTTTCTAACTTTATTCTTCAGCACAAATGTATTTATTTATCTTACGTGTTTAGTAGTTTTAAATGAAGAACATTTAATGAAAATTTCAGAAAAATCAAAAATGTCAACTATCTAGCCTACTTGATCCTTAAAAAAACTGGCTATTAATGAGTGGGAGATTATTTACTGTCAGAGATTTGACTTATTATTATACTTTTGTGCATCATTTGCCTGATATTAATACAAGTGTTTCTATTTGTTCACGGATTTTACAGAACTTTTGACTCTGCGGAGAGATTTTAACCCGGTATGAATCTTGATCAAACGGCCGGATTTGCTTCGAACAAATTTTGTCGGAAAAGTTTTGACGTAAAGGGGTCTTTTTATTTTGTTGTTATAAGGCTATTTCTTGAATTATTCAAATTATTGACATATTTACACCTGCGAGAGAAATGTAAGGTGTTTCATCGAAAAAAAAGAATTTTTTATTTTTGCATCAAAATCTATATTAATAATATAAAGCTGAAAAGTTTGCTTGTTTGTTTGAATGCGCTGATCTCAAGATAACTACTGGTTCGAATTGAAAAATTATTTTTGTGTTGAATAGATCATTTATATATTGAGGAAGGCTATGGGCTATTTGCTTTTAAAATCAGATTGACCGAAATATTTTTAATTGCAAATTAAATGTTTAATTTATTATTTAGTTCTATGAATTCCTAATGGATGGCGAAAAGATAGATAGAAGTTAACTCAAAGAAAAGTTAATATATCAACTGCTCAGTGGGCATTAGATAAATCAAGTTGTAATAAATATACGTATTCTGACACCAAGCAGCTTAAATCATTTTCTTTTTACTAATTTTTTTTAACAAAACGGTTCAAACACTTGATAGTTTATTGAAATTTTTTAACTTTTCAATTTACAAAGTTTGAACAGAACAACGTCTGTCGGGTCCTCTAGTATAAGTAAATAATTTAATTTGCAGTATTATTCAATTGCGATTGTTCTTTATAACGTTTTTGTTATATTGTTTATTTGGCAAAACGTTTTAAATTGCAGAAAAAAAAAACGCTTCACTCGCTACCGGCAGTGTTACGGTAGCTTAGTTGCTTTGCGAGTTAAGCGATGAACTGTACAGTTGAAGGTTATTTTGAGTTTTAAAGTTACTGTTAATCTTTTTAAGTGTTTTGGCGAATAGTTTTAAATTCCAAAGAGGTTTTAATAGGTTTTCAAAAGAAGTGTGCGTGTACGCATTTTAATTGAAGAGAAATAATCATTTCACATCAAAACGGAGGCGGGGGGGGGGGATTTTTTTTTTTTTTTTTTTTTTTTTTTTAATGCAACGAACTTCCTTTAAATGCTTAGCACGGGAATCGTCGTACGGGTGCTGCTAATAATTAATGAAATTGTGGAATATCTGAATTTTACTTTTTTGTCGGAAGAAATAAAAAAGTTGTGAATAAGAATCAAAATGTGAATTTCCTTTTAAACTTAATGCTGACAAAGATAACTGATTCATTGATTGATCGATGTGATTCAATTGACAAATTTTTGATACATAAAGAGTTTCACTTTTCATACAAACGGAAGAACTGTCAACAATCTCATTTTGAAACAAAAGTTTTTTTTAAGCTGCTAAACTTTTCTTTTCATTCTGAATTCTTAATGCTAAAACGGATTTTTTACTTTGTTTGGATGCGCATAGAATGTAAAATTGCTACTTTCTTATAGAATAAACTTTTCGCGTCAAAGTATTTTACCCTCCGCATACATGCTTTAGAAAGTATTACGCAAAAATCGTTCTGTGTTTATTATTTCAGTTTTGAAATTGATTATTGGATATTAGATGTGATTGTTGCTGTAATTCAGTTAAAATATTTTTTTACATGTTTCTTTTTTTTTTTCTTCTTCTTCACATTGAGCTTTTTCTCACCAACTGTTTTTAACTCAAAGAGAATATTTTAAAAATAGAAAGACATGTATGTAATGTATTCGCAACTCCAGCGCTCGAATACGCTACTTTGCGGTGATTTACATAACTGCAGAAAAAACTAAAACATTGCGTTCCATGTGTGTCTGTTGATGTAAACATAGGCAGTTTGTTATAAGTATTTATTAACGCATTCGATGTGTCTTGGATTGCTTTCAGAAATAGAAAGTGTTTTGTCCCTTAATGTTATTCTCGAGCTCCTCAAAATAATGTTAGTCTTTATTATTTCTCTCTAAAAAGTGAGTTGCCTGTCGTAAATGGCGTGAAATCCTAAGCACATGAAAACTCTGGATTAACAAACTTCGCATCTGCAAGTCTATTCGATGCATTTTTTTTTTTTTTTTTTTTTTTTTTGGAAGAGGATAACTTTCTACAAGGTAAATTTTGTTATTGTTTTGTGTGAATTTGTAAGAATATGGTTTTCTTTTTTTCTCTTAATCTTAAGTTCGAAAGAAGGATATTATGCAGTATTATCGTAGAACGGAATGAAAAATGTTTAACGCTGAGAATTTTCATCGCCAAAGTAGTGCGATTATAGTTTAGGGTTATAGTTTTAGTATTGTGCGAGCAAAGAAAACTTGCTTGTCGAGATTTTGCATGTCAGTTGTAAACCATTTTTATTTTTTATCATGTGTGGATTAAAATGGTAGAAAGATAACAGAATTCGATAAGTTTAAACAAATAATGGAAGATCAATTAAAACGAAAACTACCGCCATGTATCCGTGAGAATTTTATTGATGATGCATAACAGAATTAAATCATAATTCGGAAATTAGAAACATACGAAACCGAATGTAAAACAATTAGCGCTAACCAAACAAAACAAAAAACTTTCATCTTCCTCTTTTGATAACACTGATAAACAAAGGTTTATTTACATGAAATATTTATACTGTCCATATGGCTACAATAAAAATGTAGTTTCATCAAAAATTGATGAATTTCGAATTCAACATCGTGGAAATGGCTGCTTACAACTACGAACTACGGAATTTGTATTAATTTCTAATGTTTAGTAATGCTTCTTGAATTCTCGTTTCTTTTTACATGGGCCAAAATATCCACAAGACTTTGAAAATTAATTTAAAAAGAATAAAACAAAAAAGTCATGGATTCAAATAAAAATTACTAGGCTTATTAGCATTTTCTACGCTACGGCGTGCGTTTGTTTTAGTTTTTTCGTCCGCCATTAGACTAACTGCAGTGCCCCCTATAGTTCGTTGGAGTTGCGAATAGAAAAATATACCATACCATAACTCGTATTTAAAGGGGGTTATTTATTTATTTTTTCATTTATTTATTTTTATTTAATTTAGTTACTTGTTTATTTTATTTTTTCGTTTAAGTTTAATTTCAGTCCGGAACAAATTCTCAAGAAATTGAAAACAGCATAACACTACATGTGGACAAAAATGTGAAGATTTTTCTTTCTTTCTTCTGCAATTTTCTTTACTTCACAAAGCTGGTTTGGCAAGAATAACGACTGTACTTTACTTCACAGCTGGTTTTAATTGTAACTATAATACCCAAGGATATATAATTCAATAAAAAATAGTTTGTTAGTTTATGTACAAATTATCTTTTAAAAAAAAGTAAGATAACTTGAAATTATTTTTCAAAAATACTACGTTGGGTTGAAGAAAAAAAAACTGTTTCTTTTTTTTATTGGGAGAGCAGGGAGGGCTGATAGTTGCTTTCGGTTTAATTATCATTCATCGTGACATGCAGAAAATAATATGAAATGGCCAGTGAGCTTACCAAAACAATTTGCTTTCTTGAATGATTCGACTGAGACGATTTAAGTGCAGTGAGATGAATATACGAGACAAAATAGAGTGGAATATGACGTGAGTGATGTAAGAACAATGAAATGTACTTCAAAGGGAAAAAATCTTTGAGTGCGTGCTTTACTGGCAGATTTTGTAAACATTAAGTGGTATTTCAAAATGAATATCCTAATAAACAAAGGTCTTCCGCTTAAAATATTTTATGTTTTCTAAATAAATATATTTTATCCGTTTCCAAAAGACCAGCATATTCGAAGCAATGTTTTTTTATGTTTCCAAAACAATAGAATGAGCTTAATAATGAGCAAAGAGGTAGATGTGCATGTAAATGACATTTGCAGTAAAGGTTCTTCGCAATGATGAATTTGCTTTTAAGAGTTCGGAGTTTTTTCTTTCTCTTTGGCTACGTTGCACCGAGTCTTTAAAAAAAAAAACACACACACACACACACAAGAAGTTCCGTCTAGAACTAAACGAGCCTACTTTCCCGTATACCCATACTACTTTGCAGTACATGATCAATATTCTCAAAAATAGCTAAAACCGCAAATTGTTTCAAACATATTTTTTTAATATTTTAAGCTGATTTATAGGAATAAAATACGACTTACTCATCTAAAAAACTAGATGCGTAAAAAAATTAAATAAACGAACAAATAAAATAGCAGCACCTTTTAAACAAAGCAGCTAATACACTTTTTTCCATTAAAAAAAATATTCTTTAACCGCTTTCAAAACGAAAAAATAATAATTAAAATTAATAAAGCTCATTAAAATAAATACATCGTATCCAAAAAAAATCGTTTCTTTTTCCCCTGTTGCCAAAAAAAAATTTTCAAATGAATTAATGCACTTACCAAAATAAATAAAAGCAATAAAATGTCAACAAAGAAATAATTTTCATTGTCAAAAAAAAATCGTCTGCGCATATATTTATGTAGAAACATAAATGATTTTTGAGTTTATCCGTCGAAAACTGAATACCTAAACTAAAACTTTAGAGTGAAAATAAAAACAAGTCATATTAACAATAATTATTTCACAGTTAAAACCATGGCTGCGGAGTCGGAGTCATTCTCATTTTGAGATAAAGGAGTCGGAGATAAATATACAAGAATCGGAGAGTCAGTCATTTTTCCTCCGTGTATTAATTTTTGCCAAAGCTACGAAGTCAAAGTGGAAGTCGGGAAGTCGGAGTCCGACTAATTGTCGGGCATAGGAGTCGGAGTCAGGTGCCCCTAAATTCTCAGAGTCGGAGTCTGGAGTTTTTCGTCAAGAACTATTTCCAACAAAATTTGTTTGAAGTAAACAGCCTTCAAGTACGGAATCTACATTGACCTTCAGTTTTCCCGTAGGCGCTTAGGTTAAGGGATTTGAACTGTTCAAAATTGAACGGAAAATTGTTCAAATCAAAAGGATATTTTATACACAAGTTTTTCATCAAACGCTTTTTCCTACAAAGTTTATTTGAAGCAAATTCGCCTCACAGATCGGAATTGTCTAGAATTTCCCCGTAGGTGCTAACGTTAAACTTTATGAACTGTTCAAAATTGAATAAAAATAGTCCAAATCATAAGGTGTCCTTGCCGAGATCTTTTGAACAAAAAAAATTGTTCGAATCGGACTATTTATTCACTCAAAAGTTATTAGGGGGGGGGGGAGACAGACCAACAGACAGACACACCGACATTTTCCCCCATCTCAATACCCTACTTTCCAAATTTTAATTTTTTGATATTTATTTGATTACTAGTGGTACCCGCATGGCTTCGCCCGTAATAGAAAAATTAAAAGGTCTTTTGGTTCGCCTGTATTTACAAATAATGTATTGTGAATTTTCTCGTCAATTGGCTTGTACTCATGTTACGGTTACACGTTATGATAATTTCGTATCTCGCCAATTGGCTTGTGCCCATGTTACGGTTACATGTTATGATAATTTCGTAATTTATGATAGTTTTTTTTTTTCTTAAAATTGGAATAAAAAAAGAACCACATCGAATTTTCGAAAAATCGCTTCGAGGTGCACAACCCCATGCTACATACTAACTTCGTGCCAAATTTCATGAAAATCGGCCGAACGGTTTAGGCGCTATGCGCGTCACAGACATCCTACAGACATCCTACAGATATCCTACAGACATCCAGACATCTAGACATCCTCCGGACAGAGAGACATTCAGCTTTATTATTAGTAAAGAAGATTATTACTTTCTTCTATATCTAATATATAGAAGAAAGTATTGGATTCGTGCAAATTTTCGAATTTCGAATTTTGACGGATTCGAACGTTTTAAGGGTGCTGAGTCCATTTCGACTATTTTTGGAAAATGTCTGTCTGTCTCTGTATGTTTGTGTGTCACGTTTGTGTGTGACCAATTTTTTGTGGCCGCTCTACAGCAAAAACTACCGCATGAAATTGAACGAAATTTGGTACACATATGTGCCCCTATGTGAACTTGTGCCCATTGGTTTTTGGCGCGAATTCCTCCAAGGGAGGTGGAGCAATGGGACGTTTTTTGAGTTACGCGTGCTTGCTATTCCTCAGGAAGTAACTGGCGGAATCAAACAAAATTTGGTCCATATGTTGCCCCTAACAGGAGCAGGTGCTGATTCAATTTTTGTGTCAATAGCTCAAACGGGGGTTGAATTATAGAACGTTTTTTGTCATCAATTGTGACTGCTGTATCTCAAGAAATAACTAACGGAATCAAACAAAATTTTTTTGACAAGTAGCCCTTAGTGGGTATAAGAGCTGATTTTATTTTGGTGTCAACAGCTAAAAAAGGGGGTAGCGCAATCGCCCGTTCTTTTTTTCCATTGTGAGTGCCCTATCTCAAGAAGTAATGCTACGTTCTAGTTGAAATTTGGAATATATGTGAATCCATACGTAAACAGGCTTTGGTTCAAGTTTGACTCCAATCGCACCAAGAGGTGTTGATTTTTTTTTTTTTTTTTTTTTTTTTGCGAATAAAAACAGTTTTATTAATGCAACAATAAGAAAGATAAATCGTAATAGATTGTTGTCTGCGTATTTCTCGTGATTTTAATTGTATGGAAATGCCACGGAAATATAAGTTCGTTGCTTGAGGCACCTGGGGCCCTGCCCCTTATCCTCTGGTGTGGTATGTTGATAGTTCCCCGGTTGGGGCCATGGCTTTATTTTGGCGCAGAAGATGGTTGCGTGGATGTACGAGAGATGTGGCTTCCTCTAACGGGAGTACCATAATGGTTAGCCGAAGGCTCTTCAAAGTAAATTTCAACTAAAGTTCTTTATTTAAATAAGTTTAAGTATTATTTTTTTTCGCTTCCTACATATTTTTTTAAAGTTTTATACTTTTTTTTCCCCGTGGGGGATTTCTAGGCTATTTGAATGAATAAAAATAAAATAAAATTAAGACAATGATAAAATGTTGATAAGAAATTTAAAAAGAAAATAGTGAAATGAAAATAGATAGGAGCACGCTCCCAGCCAGAGTGTAGCACAATAACTAGAGTCGAAAAGAGGTATGAACCCGATAAGGGATTCACTCACCCCGTTTCGAAATTGAAACTAAGCTAGCAGAGCGCGAGGCCTGCGAGAATTTGCCGGATCCAATGGATCGTAATTTGGAAGGTTGTTAAGTAGTGGATTGCCAACACGGGGGATGTTGTAGTGAAATCTCTTGGCGAGCTTTTTGCAAAAGTTGTGGAGTGTCGGGGGTATGGAAATGATCGAAATATTATCTCAATGATTTAAAATTTTTAACCGTTGCCATCTTATGTTTGTTAATAAATAAAATATTTGTAATTAATTCAAGTAAGGCTTTCAAAGTAACTTTCAATTTTCGCTCTTTGTTTTGTTTTTACAATAATTCAGACATTGGGATGGTCGTCAAGTTTTTGCATGTGTAATTTTGTTTTTGTTAGGAATATTGCTTCCTCGTCAAGCATGGGCAGGGATCAGAAAAAGGAAAAATATAGAAGAAAGTTTCGTGATGGCTACAACATACTAGTTTTTTTTATTTTTGACTTTCTTTTTACTTTCTTCTATATCTAATATATAGAAGAACGTATTGGATTCATGCAAATTTTCGAATTTCGAATTTTGACGGATTCAAACGTTTTGAGGTGTGCTGTGTCCATTTCAACTATTTTTGGAAAATGTCTGTCTGTCTGTGTGCATGTGTGTGTGTGTGTGTGTGTGTGTGTGTGTGTGTGTGTGTGTATGTGTGTGTGTGTGTGTATGTGTTTTTGTTCACGTCTGTGTGTGACCAGTTTTTTGTGGCCGCTCTACAGCAAAAACTACCGCATGAAATCGAACGAAATTTGGTACACATATGTGCCCCTACGTGAACATGTGCCCATTGGTTTTTGGCGTGAATTCCTCCAAGTGGGGTGGAGCAATGGGACGTTTTTTGAGTTACGCGTGATTGCTATTCCTCAGGAAGTAACTGGCGGAACCAAACAAAATTTGGTCCATATGTTGCCAGTAACAGGAACAGGTGCTGATTCAATTTTGGTGTCAATAACTCAAACGGGGGTTGAGCTACAGAACATTTTTTGTCGTCAATTGTGACTGCTGTATCTCAAGAAATAATGAACGGAATGAAACAGAAATTTATTGGCAAGTAGCCCTTAGTGGGTATAAAAGCTGATTTTATTTTGGTGTCAACAGCTAAAAAGGGGGTAGCGCAATCGCCCGTTCTTTTTTTCCATTGTGAGTGCCCTATCTCAAGAAGTAATGCTACGTTCTGGTCGAAATTTGGAATATATGTGAATCCATATGTAAACAGGCTTTCGTTCAATTTTGACACCAATCGCTCCAAGGTGGTTTTTTTGCGAATAAAAATAGCTTTATTAATGCAGCAATAAGAAAGATAAATCGTAATAGATTGTCGTCCGCGTATTTCTCGTGATTTGAATTGTATGGAAATGATCGGAAATATTGTCTCAATGATTTAAAATTTTTAACTGTTGCCATCTGATGTTTGTTAACAAATAAAATATTTGTAATTAATTCAAGCAAGGCTTTTAAAATAACTTTCAATTTTCGCTCTTTACTTTGCTTTTGCAATAATTCAGACATTGGGATGGTCGTCAAGTTTTTGCATGTGTAATTTTGTTTTTGTTGGGAATATTGCTTCCTCGTCAAGCATGGGGAGGGATCAGAAAAAAAAGAAAAATATGGAAGAAAGTTTCGTGATGGCCACAACATACTAGTTTGTTTTTTGTAATATTTTCAAGATGCATTAAGCCTTCTTTCATGCTTTTTTCATCTTTCTCTGACTTTTACTCGGAAAGTAGGCTTAAAAAAGGGATAAAATATCAGTCTTATTTGTTAAGATTTAATCTACAAATTACGTCTCTGTGGTCAAAAATATATTTTGCGCTTCACGACGTAAATAAATGTCTACAGATTTAACAATAGTACCCATCCCCCAAGAGAATGAAAACAACCCCCCCCCCCCTCAAACCCCCCACGAAGATTCCCCCCCCCCCTCCCTCCACTACTGCGAGACTCTGAGTAGCATGATAAATTTGAACCAGAACAATAATTCATACTAAATAGATTTTAAAATAAAAGAAAATATTAAAGAAAATAGAGATATTGAGGATAAAAATTATCCGGATTGACTGGATATTCAAAAGATTGAGTTACTGTCTTTGCACACAAGGAAGGTAATCAGTTAGTTTTTAAGTGACCTTCCATTAATTATTTTTTCTTTTCTTGTTCCCATCAACTTCAGTAAAAAACCATTTTCCTGTAGGCGAATAAATTTCTTTGAATCAATTACGTTAATGGTTAATGACGTGTCATATACTTAATTGAATTCATTTAACTGTATTATTTTACCATTCGCTCAAATTGCATCAACAAAAAACACGCAAAATTAGTCGATCATAATATTTCCTTCTTATTACACATTCGTTGATCATATATCTGCTAATATTTTTTTTTCTCCATAAAATTTAATTTCTGAGCTAGTCAAGGAAAATCAAACTAATGCATGTAATAACGCTAAAACAATAGTTAATATCTAACCGAACTTTGTTTAAATTTTGCATGAATCTCGCCAAGTTTCTTTAATCAATTTTTTCAGCTTTATATTTCAGCATTTTCAGATGTGTGGTACCACTACTAAATTAAAACTCAATATATTGTAACATAAGCAATAAATCGCTTCAATATTTTTGCAAGTTGTCCATTATCTTTATTGTTTCTGTACAAAAGTAAATGTTTCATCTAATATATAGAAAATTTTCGCAATATCCATCAGATCATATAATTGTCACGCCGCCCCATCTGCGGTTTAGTGTTTTGGAACTAGCAAGGGAATAGGCCGATTGTATAGTTTTTAAATAAATACTTTATTTGGACAAATAGGGCAGGACATGAGTGTGCATATGTTGGTCTCACAATTCAATTTAAAGTTTAAAGTTAAGGGGGAATAGCTGATGGAGATTTACTCACCCATATTTTCAAGCCGCTGCATTTCTCCAGCGTAGTTCAGCCTCCTCACCTAACTCTCTCGGAAAAAGTGGAATGGAATCTCTCTTCTAATTTGAATACGTGGGGTTTTATTCCCAGAAAAGCGACCCTTGTCACCTCAATCTTTCCCGAACTTTCAACTTCGCCTTGATTACGTGTAGGGTGCGGCGAGTTACACGTGTATATAATCCAAACATTCCTTAATTGATTGGAAAGTTCTACGTGACTTTCCCAGCACGTGAATTACATGAGCTTCCGAAGGTTACGAGTTTAATCTTATCAAGACCAAATAGAGGGAACATTCCGGAATGGGAATGAAAGATGCAAGTTCCCTTACGTGTTTTTAAAGTTAAATGATTCCATTTTCATAAATGCTTAACGAGTGTCGTGACATCTCCGCAATAACCATGGAAAAAAAAAGGTAAAAAAAAAAAAAAAAAAAACACAATCGTTGACACAAGGTAAAACAAAAAAAGGTGGCGGAACTCCATCAGCTATGTACATCAGAATGGGTGAAACAATTGTAATGAATAGTGAAAAGATAAAATGCACATAATGACATAAATAAAACTTGTATAATTATAAAACACACAAACAAATTCCATCCAAGGGAAAGGTTAAAAAAAAAAATAGTAATAATAATAATGAATAAAATAAAATATGTATCTATATAAACAAAAGAAGTATTAACTATCAATGAAAAAAAATAAATTGTATTTGAATTCAATACTTCACAGAAAAAACACTGCGGGAAAAAGAGAGCAAAAAAAAAAATAAATAAAATAAAGGAAATGGGAGTTTTTTTTTTTTTTTTTCTCTTCCCCTTCTCTTCTCTTTAAAATGGACAATATCCACGTTTTTGTTCCCAGAACATCATGCATAAAAGTAAGTTCATTAAATGCAAGAATATATTGCTTTTTTTTCCTTTCCTCAAATTCCGAAAGTTCCAATAAAGGAAAAAAAGGTTTATGAGAGAAAAAAAAAAGTGAAGAAAAAAAAAATAAATAAATAAAATTAAAAATAAATAAATAAATAAATATAATATAGTAGCACTATTTACGGCAACACGTTAAACAAGTTGAGAACACAGTTATACTAAGACAAATGATTAAAAGAAATGCTCCAAGCATTTTCATTGAAAAAAAAATGCCATTTAAAGTCGGCATGGTAAACAAATTAAAAAAACCGGAGCCCAAGGAATCCTCATGAAGAATTGAAGTTGTATAAGAGGTATTAAATTTAATTAGTTCAATGCTTGGTTCATTAAGACAAAAAGAAACCAGTTTACAGGTTTTCATGTTATGAGATACGAGACAAATTTTTTCGTCATAACATTGAACCATGGCTTGAAACTTTATAATGAATTCCTTTGGCTCAGTTTCCAAAATTAAAGTCTGTGTAAAAAGAGTAAGAATTTGAAATTCTACAGTGACCGTTCCTTTCTGGCACGTTGAGTGGGCGGTAATGGACAGTTCACTTAAAATGTTACACTGATAGCAACCTTTTGTGTTTACTTTGTCGTCTGACAATTTTGGACACACATCTGAAGTCTGCAGGAGAATTTTGTAGTCCGTGAAATGCAAGTGCACAATTACGGGTGCGGTTGATAATAAATTGGACGTTAATTGTCCTTTCTGCATTGAAAGGAGATGCATAGAGCGAGCAATTGGCAAGGCCCTATCCTTTGTAGTGTAGAGAACCTGCAGGTAATCAGGTTTATTGCGGCAACGTAGAGTTGTTTCAAAGAAGTCGCACTCTGTGAGCGATGGAGCCGTGAGGAAATCAGTAGAATAACTGACGTTTGCCTGCACTTGTCCTATCAAACCTGCTATAGGCATATTTCGTGGGCTTGTTGGCACTAGGTAGGCTTCGGATGTGTCTCCTACTCTAAGTACTAGAGACTCACTCAGGTGCAGTTGAGGTTGGTGTAAGGCTCCTTGGACTTCCATGTGAATGCCATCTGACGTGTAGGCGGTTGAACGCAGAGTCAATAATTCGACTGAATTGTTGAACGATCGCTCCACCGAAATCGTGTAAGAACAGCGGTGTCCCGAAATGGTACGGACCTCGTAGGAATGAAGGAGGTCCGGGATGTAGTACACGCGGTAAAAAAGACATCCCATTCGAGAGATAATGGTACAGCCGCTGCCAACACTGGAAGGATGGCAAAAGTTAGCTCCAGGGTAGCTAAGGCTTTCCTCTGTTAAGGCGGCAAAATCTTTCCCCGCTTTACAGTGTTCGCCCCATGCACAGTAATAATTTTGGGGACAAGCTAATTGCGAAATTGTTCGTGCCTGGACAGGAAATGTAAAATATTCCCTCTTGGATGAAAAGGAGCACTGTGCCGATATCAGTTTTATTTTTAAACTGAATAAGTTTTTTTTTTGTTTATCTTGAAACCAAAGGCACGTTTCGTAATTGAGGGATTTTAATGTCACAGCTGCTGTAGTAGAGAGTTTGCATAGTTGTTGGTCATCCAAGGATTTGCAGTTTTCGATGTTGGAAACTACAATCGAATGACTGGTGCAGTCTGCAGTAACCACGGCGAGTAAAGAAAAGATGACGAGTAAAGAGACGTTAGGTCTCGCTGCAGGGGCGTGCTCCTCCAAATGTGCATATAAGGTATGAAAGTGTTCGTGAAATTTTGAGCCAATAAGAGCACCACATAATAGGCAAATTCTAAAAATCGCCCTAATGAATTTGAATATAAAAAGAAAAATTGCAGCAAAAAGTTTTAAAAGAGATACAAGTCCTCGGATGGCATATCGTAACAGGAGTAAGGCTACAAGACCTAAAAATAGCAGCCCAATGTACAGGGTGTATGCTAGATATGATGGCCAGCACTGTACTTGAAAAAAGAATTCTCTACAAAAAAAACAGTTCGTAGAGCGGCAAATGGTTTTGCCCTCGAGCAGGACTTCTCCGCTTACTGCTTTTCCGGTTTCGGAAATAAAAATTATTGTTAGCTTAGTTTTATAGGAAACAAACTCAGGTGGTAGGATTATATTAAAGTCATCTTTAATATTAACTATCAGTTCATTTCCTGAAATACGGACAAGTAGTTTCCCAGGTCCTGGAACCGTGACAATGGGATCATTGTAATGTATGGATAGGTTGTGATTACTAAATGTTGCACTTTCAAATTCTAATAGGTGTCTGGGCGAAAAAGTGGGCTTTTGGAAAAGGCATGAGTCAAAAGTTACAAGGATCGGATTTTCTTGGTACCGTTTAGGAGATAGGTGGGAAAATGCGTAGTTAACTGTTTCGATTTTGCATTTACATGACGCAGATGCGTCACATGCCGGATAAACTGCGCAGAATTCTGTTGTGCCGGTGCAGTTTGTAGCACAATCACAGGTTTCATCGTTCCCTTCCGATGTGGCGGCGCATCTGAAAACTGTTAAGTTGCCCTCTGTTTCCGTGGGCCGGTCGAAAAACTGTGACGGCTGGCTGAGGCTCCCCTCGGTGTACAGTAATGTTCTTTTGACCACGGTGCACCTTCTGCAGCGGTGAGCAGTGCATGCATCTTGAGGCAGATCGATATCTGCTAGTTCTGCGGACGTGGCATTTCTGCAGACCAGGGCTGCTTGTCCAGGGGGTCTGCTGCAAATGCGAACGGCATCGGCGACGGTGAGGACTAGAATCCATAGTAGTAGGAATGCTGCGGAAAGAAAGATACGGGGAGTGTCTCCATCGAAAAAAGGAAGGACATAAGTTTTTTTTTTTTTCTCTTCTGAGATATTAATTTTCCTCATAATTCATTTTTGCAAACCAAGATGCTTATAAAAAAAACTGTTAATATACATATATATATTTCTATATGTGTATCGACGCTAATAAGCGCCAAGCGCAACTTCCTAGTTTGCCCCGCGATTTGGAAAGAATGGCGCATCTTGGCCGAAAAGCTATCTCATTATCATTCAAAAAGCATTGCTGTAAGTGAGGCTCATCCATTGAGATCTCTTAAGGCTTTTTTTTTTTTCCTTCTCTCATTAATTTAGCTACTCATTTTTTTTTTTTCAATATAAAAAAAAAAAACACCAACAAAATTCATTCTCTATTTTTTTTTTTCTTCTCAGGTTTAGTTTAGTCGAGAAACTGTTTTGATTAGTTCATGAAAAAAAAAAAAAAGTTTTTTTCCTCCCTCTCTCTCTTTACTATGTGTTATCAAGAACTGTGCCAAAGAAGAGATAAGCGCGCCCGCGCGACCCACCAGAATTAAAGCTCAGGCTGGATAACGTACAGTACAAGGCGGTCGACTCACCTTGCTCGGTACGAGATAAGACGGGAGAGAGAGAGAAAAAAAAAAAAAATACACACAAAAGAAAGTAAACTAAACTGCTACTAGTGAAATGATGATACGATGTACAGGAAATCTGTAATATTTGAGCAATGTGTAGTGAATTAAACAGACAAACTGCTATTTACGAAAATTCGAGTTTTCTGCGGTTTGTATACAATATTATTAATTTGTTGATCAGTATTGTTTCCAAGATTCGCAGCTAAAGAATTAGACAGAGCATCTGCCACTTTATCTATCAACCCCTTATCAGAGTTTGGGGACGTATTCATTGCCCAATTAAGTATTCTATTTGAAATGGATGCATTAGGAGCGCTGGTTGTTTGATTCGCGACGTTTCTGTTTAAACGGGAGCGCAGTGGATAACGGGGTTCTGTTTCCGAATTCAAACTTGTTGAATTATCGACGATTTCACTCTTTTCTATCCGGGCGGTCTCCGAAGTGCTTGATTCTCCTGTTCCACTATCGGGAGAAGTAAGTTTTTGCGGAATTGGGCTGTTATCGCTTTGGGTTGCGGCGGGTTGCACAGGGTGCGGTTGGATGGTAGGCTGAGGATAAGTAAACAAGACGCAATCTTCAGTATCGCTTTCGGTTTCAGAATAGAAAGTAGGATGATGCGCTTCTCGATTCGGATTTCCGGGCGAACTTTGCGATTGGGAGTGGGTAGTTTGTAATGATTTGTCTTTTTCTATTGGTAATTGAAGGTCTTGCCTTCTTTCGACGAAAGCAAACATGCGATCGACGTGAACACGAGTTGGCTTCGCATAGGGTTTCTTAGGATCCAGAATGGAGTAATTTAAATCGGAATGTTTTTCAACCACTCTGTAAGGACCTGTAAATTTTTTTGCTAACGCCCGACCGGTTTTCTGGGTTGCTGCTGGGGTATGTAAATATACATTTTGACCTGGCACAAAGGATTTAGATACTGCAATGCGACTTCGAACCTGAGCTTGTTTTTCCGCGTAATCTTCCAAGTTTTTATACACATTACGATATACGTATCGCATTTTCGCTAGATTTTCTTGAATGTAATTATCGCAAGGAAAATAATGCATGTTTGGTGACTGCTCTAGTTGGTGGAAAGGCAGGTTAATGTCGCGATTGAACATCAAAAATGACGGTTTCTCGTGGGTCGTATCGTGGTATGAGTTGTTATAGATGAAATTGTAGTAACTCAGATATGTATCCCAGTTGCTAACTTTGTCTGCGAGACATGTTAAGCTTGCTTTCAGGGGCAAGTTGATAGATTCACTCTGGCCATTAGTTTGCGGGTGAAATGGCGTCGTTTTAAGTTTATTAATTTGCAATTTTTTTGCTAATTCTGTAAATAATTTACTTTGGAAATTTGACCCAAGATCGGATAATATAGCTTGTGGTACACCAAAAGTAACAATAACCTCCATAAGTTTTGAAGCTATAGTTTCAGCTCTAATATCTTTGAGGGCAAAAAGGACAGAGTACTTAGAAAAATGATCAATTACCGTAAGTACATATTTGTTTCCTTGCTCGGACAGCGGAAGCGGACCAAGAATATCGCAACTTATACGAGCCATCGGTTGTGATGGAATCGTGAAATTTTGTATAGGTGACTTTGTTAGCCTAAAACCTTTTCGTTCAATGCATAACTTGCAGCTTGTAGAAAAATTCTTTATGTCACGGAACATGTTTTTCCAAAAATACTTTTCTTTTAACGAACGATAATTTTTTGAAAATGCGAAATGCACTGTTTCAGAACCTTCCAAAATGTACGGAATGAGTTTTTTCGGAATAACTATTTGTTCAAGAAGGTCATCGCGAACTGCGTGTTTACTCCGAGGTGATAAATGTTTTAGAATTCCATCATCCATAAAATAATTATCAGTTTGGACCTTACAATCAGATGTTTTATCTTCTAAGTAATCAATTATATTTCTTAAGGAGGGGTCATTCCTCTGCTCCTGTTTAATTGTTTCCAAATCTGGTACATCAACTTTAACTACATTAATTGATTCTGTGATATCCCTTGAGAGAAGGTCTCCCAAGAAATTCTCGGATCCCTTAATATACTCAAAGTCAAAATCATAATTCGACAATTCAAGAAGCCAACGAGAAAGACGATTTGCCGGCGACTCCAACTTAACTAGATAATTCAAAGATTTACAATCGGAAATAATTTTAAATTTCCTTCCAAACAGATACATTTTATAATGTCGAATAGCGAGTAGAATTGCGTAAGCTTCGAGTTGTATAGCGGGCCATTTTTTCTCGTGAGGTTTAAGTTTATGCGAGAAGTAACTAATCGGTCGCAATATACCTTTGTCATCTTTTTGCAGTAAAGACGCGCCGACGGCTGTAGCCGAAGCATCGGTGTTTAAGTAAAATAAGGCGTCAAAATTGGGGTGTGCCAACATAACATCCGATAAGAGTTTTTCTCTAATTTTGTCAAAAGCGATTTGTGCCTCAAAAGTCCATTTAAACTTCCGTGTTGATTTCGTGAGATCCGTTAAAGGAACAACAATTTCAGAAAAGTTGTGAATAAAATCACGATAGTAATTCGCTAATCCAAGAAAGCGTCGCAGTTTTCGTACTGTATTTGGTATTGGAAAATGCTTAATCGATTCGATATTTTGGGGGAGAGGTTTTATGATGTCCTTATCAACTACATGGCCTAGATATCGTATGCTAGGTTGAAGAAATTTGCATTTCTTTGGATTTAGGGTAAGACCGTATTGACGGAAACGTTCAAAGACCAACTCTAGTTTTCGCAAAGAATCTGAAATTGTACTAGCGGGTACTATGATATCATCAATGTAGACTGAAATGTTTTCCTCTTGTAAACCATTTAGCACCTTATCTGCTATCTCTTGCCAAATTTGAGGAGAATTTTTCATTCCAAATGAAAGATATTTATACTGAAAGTTTCCATACGGACTCGAGAATGCTGTTAGATGCTTATCTTCATCACGTAATTTAATTTGGTGAAAGGATGAATTAGCGTCTAATGTACTGTAAAAGTTTGCTCCGCGAAGAGAATTGAGAATATCCGATATTAAAGGCAATCTATATGTGGAGGAAACCGTAATTTGGTTTAGTTTCCGGTAGTCAATGACTAAACGATACTCGCCTTGCTCTTTTTTCTTAACTAAAATTAGTGGAAACGAAAATCTACTTTTTGATTTCTCCAATATTTTCGCGTCTTCTAACTCTTTAATTTGTTTTTTCAAAGTATCACGTAAAGCGACTGGAACTGGGAATGGTCGGCATTGTATTGGAGTGGGATCAGTTATTTCTATAGGCGGAGCCTCCAGCGTACATTTGCCGATTGTCTTCAGTGAAGTACTAAAAATATCCGCGTATTCGAATATCAAGTCAGTTAGTTTTTTTTTCACCTCTAAAGGAACATTAGTTAAATCAAAATCCTCTATTTTTAGTTCCCTTCTTCGCTTGTCCGTAATATTTTCCTCCGTCTGAACATCGATTTCCGGTTCAATTTGAGCAATTTTCATTCCCTTATTCAAATGAAGGGTTTTGTGGGACAAGTTATTTATTAGCAACGGTACCGTACCATCGGAAGTGACGGTAGAAATTGCATGATGAATTTCAATATCGTGACGAGTGATTAAGGGTGTTAACATTATATCAGTGCCAATAGGAATTTCATTGTTTAATTTAACTTTTGCTACCGTCGATTGAAATGGTTCAAGCTTGAGTTTGTTCGATAGCTTAGCATAAGTATCCTTAAAGAGCACATTAACGGTTTGACTAGCATATTTGTATATCTCAGTTTCACCCCCTTTAAAAGAAACAACCTTTTCATGGAAATTAATTTTGCATTGAAATGCAGTGAGAAAATCAAACCCAAGAATAAAATCATAGTCAAAGCAAAAATTATTCTGAGTTATTAAAAATTCATGACGAAAGGTGTTGTTACTTATAGAAATTGAAACTAACGCAGAGGACCTAATTTTAATTTCATGCCCATTTAAAGTTCGAATTTTGATATTAGGACTAGTAGGTGCAGTTTTTACACAATTTGGCGACAATAAATGAAATGCTTTGCTACTCAAAATGGATTTGCTTGCCCCCGAATCTAAAAGCGCCCAAAACTCAGTATTCGCTACCTTCAGAGCAATGACAGGTAAATTAGAACTGCTTGTTTCATAGTCCGCTGAAATAAAACAACCCCTAGAAGTTTCAGGAAGCCGGCGGGGATTTATCGGTTCCTTGGGTAGTTTAAAAGATTACTATCCCCGGAGACTGTGTTTCTCGCATTTCCCCTATCTGCACCAAGGGTGAATGACCTAGCTTGATAAGAAGGGCTGAAATTTTCCCTTTCCAACTCAAACGGCTGATGCGAGTTTTCATAAGATCTGTTTGCAATGTTTCGTGCACCTCGATTAGCTCCCCTTACTCGCGAGCGATTGTAGCGATAATTATTTGAGTATGTTTGATTAGGCTGAAACCAGCAAGAACGCGATGGGTGGTTATCGCGGCCGCAGTGAATGCATGACTGATGTCTCAGATAATTTCTCTGATGGTTACGCGGGCTTGGGTAACGGGGAGGAGGCGATTGCTCCTGTATGCTCATTTTTTGTATGTGGTTTGTTAGTGTACTAATCATATGATTTGAAATTTCTGCTTGCTTATCAAGGATTTCTGTTAGCTTATTTTGGATTGCACTTTGGGGTTCTATTGCACAATTATTACAGTTTCCTGTATCATCAGTGAACTGCATATTTATTTCATCCAAGAGAGCATTTTCAACTGCTTCCTCAAATGTGGATGGATTTCTGTTGAGCGCCAACCGTTTAAGAGGGGTTTGTAATCCCTCTAGAAATTTTGCTAGTTTTGTCTGATTTACAATTGGTCCTGCGTCTTCTTTGCTAGAATTTTGAAGGCCAAAATAATTCACCGTTAAGTTTGAGACCCTCGAAGAAAAATTTCGCACCGACTCGCCGGGATTTTGGCGACAGTTGGAGAACTGTTGCTGCCTATGACTTAAGGTCGTTCTATTTTCGAAAAATTTAATAAACTTCTCTTTAATGTTTGAAAATAGCTCCTCATTAATTAATTCTGGATCGTTCATGAAAAACTGTAAAGCTGGACCCTTTAATTTACTTTTCAAAACTGCGATAAGTTCAGAATCATTCCATCGTGCAATTTTCCCAATATCCTCTAAGTTTTTGACAAAATACTCCACATTAGTAAAAATTTCTCCGTCAAAAATAGTTACTAAATTTTGATATCCGGCTATCTTATTTGGATTAGGTAGAATAGGGTTTTGTTCCATTCCGGGAACCTGGTTCTGTTCTGGCGTGTCTGGCATAATTGAAATTCACAATTTAAGAAGGAAAAGTACCGAAAACTCACTAAAAAAACTCGTGCGAGGGGAAATAAATATGCATTTCAGAACGATCTAAACAAACTTTTAACACATACACAAATAACAAAAGAAAACCATAAGAGAAACTCAAAAGATTTTAGGTGACCCATAGCAATTTTTCAAATTGTCTAACTGTTCAAAATTATATTGAAAAGTGAAAACACCACATGCACATTTGTTCATAACGGCAGAAAGTGTCCGTTACAGGATTAATTGACAATCAAGTTATTAATTTGTTTGTTGGTTCGGAACCAAGTTGTCCCTTATGGGGCAAATTGTCGGACACGGCACCAAGTTGCCACGCCGCCCCATCTCTTGCGGTTTAGTGTTTTTTGAACTAGCAAGGAAATAGGCCGATCGTATAGTTTTAAATAAATACTTTATTTGGACAAATAGGGCAGGACATGAGTGTGCATATGTTGGTCTCACAATTCAATTTAAAGTTTAAAGTTAAGGGGGAATAGCTGATGGAGATTTACTCACCCATATTTTCAAGCCGCTGCATTTCTCCAGCGTAGTTCAGCCTCCTCACCTAACTCTCTCGGAAAAAGTGGAATGGAATCTCTCTTCTAATTTGAATACGTGGAGTTTTATTCCCAGAAAAGCGACCCTTGTCACCTCAATCTTTCCCGAACTTTCAACTTCGCCTTGATTACGTGTAGGGTGCGGCGAGTTACACGTGTATATAATCCAAACATTCCTTAATTGATTGGAAAGTTCCACGTGACTTTCCCAGCACGTGAATTACATGAGCTTCCGAAGGTTACGAGTTTAATCTTATCAAGACCAAATAGAGGGAACATTCCGGAATGGGAATGAAAGATGCAAATTCCCTTACGTGTTTTTAAAGTTAAATGATTCCATTTTCATAAATGCTTAACGAGCGTCGTGACATCATCACTAGATGGTTGCATCGTATTCATGGTCCGCAGCAACATCCGATTTACCCGCCTAAAACTCTTATTATTTAAATCCAAATTGGCAACTGTCTGTTACTGGTGGCGATACCCTATGTCTCAAAAGGTTGTATAATTCAAAAAAAAAAAAAAAAAAATATATATATATATATATATATATATATATATATATATATATATATATATATATATATATATATATATATATATATATATATATATATATATATATATATATATATATATATAAATATAAATAAATAACTTGAATTCTGAAATTTGAAATTCAAATTATGTTTTCCGCAATCACGAGTTGCGACAGGACCCTTCTCATTGGGGGCTATTGTTTCTAGAAACGGCTCCCCCCTCAAGCCAGCCCCTCCTCCTGGGCGGTTGCGTGTGTATAGTTGTGTGTGTGTGTGCAGGCGTGTGTGTGTAGGCGCGTGTGCGTGCACGTGTAGGCTTGTGTGTGTGTGTAGACCTGTGTATGCACGTAGGCGTGTGTGTATGTGTGTAAAGGCTTGTGTGTATGAGCTTGTGTGTGTGTATGTGTATGGTATGAGCATGCGTGTGTGTTGGACATGGACGCCCCCGACCAGGAGAAACGGATTTCAGGAGGCAGTGATCGGAGCCGCGCCTGCAGAGGCCGTTGGGCGGTGGTGCTGCAGAGGCCCCTGGTCCAAGCTGAAAAGGGCACGAACTTCAAAAGCGGTCAAGTGAGAACAATAAGCAATCGTGATTGCTCAAAACAAGTTTCTAATGAAGTCTTTCAGTTTGTTACATTTCTTCCACTATGTAAGTTACAAATTGTTAATAAGTAACTACGCGTACTCCTGAGCATTTTCATTATAACTGTGTTCACGGGAAAGATAAACTATAGTTGGGGCCAACCTAACCTGGCAGCTTTGTGAAGGCTACGCAGATTCTAATCAGAGCATTATTTCGCTGCCAGGTTAGGCTTGCCTGCCCCAACTATTGACGCAGAGAAATAAACACGCCATTTGGCGGCGTCAATCAAGTGTTTGGCGTGATAATAAGAAATCGGTGCCAAGAAGGTAATGATTATTGGTTCCTTTTTTTTTTCATCCCAGACATAATTTCCAAAAGCCAAACATCTTCAGGCCACCTATTTGTTTTTCAGTGAACAGAGTATAACTCGGCCGTGATTGGCCAGCATCGATACCGTTGCGCCACCTAGCCGTCAAACAGAAACGTCAAATCAATGAACTTTCACTCAAATCGATCCAATTCATTATTTTAACGAGGAAAAATAGTATGAATTTATGACTTAACAATTATAACAAACATTATTAAAAATAAAAAATAAAAATAAAAATTAATTTGAATTTTGACGTCTTGAATTCAAATTATGTTTTTTGCAATCACGAGTGTGTGTATGTAGGCGTGTGTTTGTGTGTGGGGTGTATGTGTGTTTGTGTGTAGGGGTATGTGTATGTGTGTGTTTGGTCTGTGTGCTGGCATAAGTGTGTGGGTAGTTGTGTGTATGAATGTGTGTGTGGGGGGGGGGCATGTGCATGTGGGGGTGTGTAGGCATATGTGTTTGTGTCTGTGTGCAGGCATGAATGTGTGGGTAGTTGTGTGTATGTGTAGGTGTCTGTATGTATGCGTGTGTGTATGTGTTTGTGTGTGCGTGTGTGTGTAGCTGTGTATGTATGCGCGTGTGTGTAGGACATGGATGCAACTTGGAGACGGCTTTCGCTAGAGGAGCAGCATCGTGAGGAGCCGGTCGACGGTGATGGTGCGGAGGGTGCTGGTGGGAAAATAAAATGATAGCACGCCAAAAACAGTCAAATAAAAGCAATAAGCTATCGTGATTGCTCAAAAAAAAAAATCCAATCCAAACCAAAACAAAAATAGTTCATCTTCCTGTAGAAGTTTAAAGAAAAAAACCTTGTGAAATTCAATAAAAATGTTTGTTCATATGGGTTTTCTCCCAAAAAGCGATCTACCGCTCAAGTACTTTAGTCATTCAATAGATGGCACCACTTGGCATTACAAATGAAGAGCAATTGACTTCAGTGGCGCCATCTATCGAGTAACTAGAGTGGCAGATCGCCTGTTAAGGAGAAAATCCAAACATGTTTCACATACCTTGTTCTTACTTTGTTGAAATATTTCTTTGTTCTATTTATAGATGCCTATCTTAGTTTATGTGGCTTTCTTGACCCTCATGGGGTTAATGGCGGAGTCGGTCGACGTCGGGAACAACTTGGAGAAGGTAAGGGGCACCTTTAATAACCAGTACCGTATTTAAATATGACTAGCTGCGTTGCCCGGCTTTGCCCGGTCTATTTTGAAAACAAAAATTGTGTCAAGTGACGTATATTCAACAGTCAGGCATAAATAAAAGAAAAAAAAAATCATCATGCAAAATTTCACCTCCAAACAATGACGACAGATATTAAAATACTTTACTTTTAAGAAATTAAAATAAAATGAGAAAGATGGATTTAAAAAGCATGGAAACACAAAATAAAATAAGTTTCAGAATTGAAAATGAGAAAGATGGAAATAATGAATTAAAAAAGCGTTACCGTGGAAACGCAAAATAAAATGGTTAAAAACCTGAATAGAGAACAGATTTTTGAACTTCATTTAATTCGATTGTAATTTTTTTTCTAATGGAGATAGAGGGTTAAACTTTCGACCATAGGTCGAGTTAGATCTGGAGTAAAAAAGGTAGCTCTTTTCAATGGTGTCAAAAAGAAAACTGTAGGACAATTCCTTCACTTTTTATTGATAAATTTAATGAAGAAAGAAGTGCCTGAATTTCAGCTAAGCCTAAACAAATTCGAGCTAAGAACGTAAATAACTCCCGCCGCAATGAAGTTAGAGCGTTGGAACAAATTGCGTAGAATGCGGAAAATTCTTCCCTTTCCAACGATATATAATATTACTAATTGCGAGTCATTTTTCATCCCTATATTCGGGAATTTATGTGAAAATTGGGCCTAAATTGGAATAAAAAATGAACTATTCATCAAATTGTTTTCGAACTGGTCTGCAAACCTTCTCAGGACTTAAAGGAACAAACTGTGAAAATTTCAGCAAAATCGGCCGTGTAGTTTTCGAGTTTTGCGAGTTCAAACAAACAGACGCTTTTTGGACACTTCATTTTATACTATGTAGAGATAAATCCCTAAGCTAGTTCGGGTAGAGGGTCTGGATTAGGTTTGTTCAAAATACATTTAAAAAAAAAAAGTTTCTCCTAGATACCCCGGGACACCCCTCCATATCTTTAGACTTGTGGATAGAAATATACTGGAAGCATTTTAGCTTCCTATTTCAACTGAAAGGGGGTGCTCCACCCCAGGGGTGCCCACAGAGGGGGATTATGGCGCAAGTTGCGCCATCAAAAGGGGGGGGGATTTTTTAATTTTTCTACTTAAATTTATTTATTTTTGATTCAAGTCATTTGTTTCATTTTATTTTATTCTGTCTATATTTCATTTCATTTATTTATTAAGTTTGTATGTGTGTGTGTATGTGTTTGTCATTGGCGTATCACAGAACTTGTCTAATAAAATAATGATTAAAAATAAATAAATAAACAAATAAATCAAAAAATGTTTAAAAAAAATAAATTAACATATTTTTTAAAAAATAAAAAAGAGAGCTAAAAAATAAAATAAGGGGGAAAGAGGGTTGAGAATTTTTTTTTTGGGGGGGGATTTGCGCCATTGAACTTGGGGGGATGGGCACCCCTGCTCCACCCCTCCCCCAAACTTCATAAGTATGGGGAGGGGGGTTAAAAAAAACATTGAACCGAAAAAACAATGCCACGTATTATAATACACACTAGTTATATGAATATACATTGCAATAAAATAATCATTTACAAAAAAAACAGCTGGGGATATTAAATTTTTCTAAATTTGTGACATTTTCTATGCTACGGCTAATGTTAAATTGAGGGGTGATTGAACACCCTCTTAAAATTTGAGTACGAAGCTAAAACTTTTACAGCATACTACTATTAGTAAGTGTTAAAAAAAAAAGGGGGGGGGGGTGTCCTGGACTCTAGCTGAAAAAAAAAGTTTTTTTGAATAGCTTATGGCAGCTTATCCGGAGAGCTTATGGCAGTGGCAAACATAGTTTTCTAATTTTTTAATAGCTCAACTGAAATACAGGAAATTTTTTTTAAAGTCTTGTACTGATAAGAAACATTTATTTATAAACAAACCATTTAAAATTGATGGATAACTACTGTTGTTTTTATTTTTAGCCTTTACCTACATCCTCCATCAAGTACCCCCTCCACCCAATATTAGTACAATTTTAGGTATAGGTCAGGTTTGCCAGATTTAAGAACAGTGAATACGGGACAGGCTTCTAGTAGTGAAAGGGGGGGGGGAATATTTTTGAGATTAAGTGCAATTACCGGTTATGGTGTACTTTTAAGGGGTGATAAACAACTATGTTTTTATAGCGTTCGGAAGATTTCTCTCATTATGTTTATGGGTGAGCACAATTTTGGAGAAACTCTATCTCAGAGAATAAAGCAAGCAATGGAACGATGTTCCGTATACAGATCCACGCTGATATGAACAGGTGCTAATTAATTTTTTACTTGCGTTTGCTATAAGAGAAACAGTGGAATCGAAAAATTTTCTCGTTCATTGTGACTACTTTATCGGAAATAGTAATGCAAGGAATCGTGGAGCAAAACTTTTTGTTTAATGCCTCACCAGCCAATGGGGAAATCTAACTGAGTAAGCCTCATGGTCTGCCGCCAAAACAAAAACATACAAACCAAATCAAAACGATAATAAGTGATTTTTGTAATTGCTGACACATGATTTTCTTTTTGTTTTTATTTCACATGTTTTGTTTTTTTTCCCGTTAAAATAATATCTCGTATTATAAAATACTGTTATTAGCCAGAATACGGGACTTTAGCCGTCCTGTATGGATGTTCCCCAGGACGCGGGACAATTTTTCAAAATACGGGGCTGTCCCTTGAAATCTGGGACGTCTGGCAACCCTGGTAAAGGTAGATAGGTGGCGCTAGCATCGAAAACTGAAAATGACTTTTATGAAAGAAAAAACTCCCCGGGACATCACCGCGAGGGCTGATTTGAGGCGAAATGCAGGGTTGCCAACTTAGGGGTTTTCCCCCTAAATTTAGGGGGAAAATTTTAGAATGGGATTTTTTTAGGGGGATAAAATTTTTAGGGGTAAATTTAGGGGTTTAAATTTTAGGGTTTTATTAGGAAAAAATGTTCTTCTTTTACCTATGAAAATGCCATTTTTCGATTGTTAAATGCATTTTTTTCCTTACATATACTTTTTGAGCCTTTGTAACCATTGGTTTAGATCAGAAATGACATAAAAATGATAAAAATGACTTTATTCCACTCAGCAACGAGAAATAGAAATGGTCAAGTGATCTTTTAATCCCATGTGTGACGTCACAGTTAAAGGATCACGTGACTTTCTGACACATTTAGGGGTTTTTAGGGATTTTATGAGTTGAGTTTGGGGGGGAAACATTTTTAGGAGTTGGCAACCCTGGCGAAATGGAAGATTGGGCGCCGTCGATTGAACACCGTCAATGGGGTGGTTTCCTTCAGTCAAAAGTACTACTTTTAGTCATTGAAATGGATAAAATGAGCAAAAAAAAAAACATTGGCCCAGAAAATACTTTCATTTTCCCAGCAGTTTTTTTAAATTAATATTTTTAAATGTCCGATTTCTCAAACAAGGTGTGGTCTTTGTGACGTTACAAATGATGCTTTTTGTGGCGCATCTTTCTACTACGTTTCCACTTTATGATAATCAAGTAGCGAATTAAAATTGCACTCTACGCTTGCTATCAAACCTATCGTTGACAATACACGTGAGTAAAGATGCGAATTAAATATTTTGCTCTGTGAGTGGCAACACAGAATGGCATTTCATCATTTGTGATCTCACCGCCAAGAAATGAAAACAATGAAAGCTCACCAATTTAAGCATTTTTTTGAAAATATTAAATTTAAACAAATTATTTAAAAAATGGTCAGATCCTATGTTTTTAAGTATGCTCTTTCAGAAAAAAAAATACTTTTGACATTTTGGAAACGACTCCATTGGGCGCCGGGAACTTAGGGCGCCGAGCATTTTGAGCGCCGGGAACATTGGGCCCAAAGTTCCCGGCGCCCAATCTTCCTAAACCGGATTTGCGGGCCAACCACCCGAAATCTACGGTTTTGACTCATATTGCCCATCTAAATATGACAGTTTATGTCCTTATAAGGACCGTTATGCCTAACTCTTCCCGCCTCAGAACGTAGGGGCCATTCATTAATTACGTAACTGTCCCGAGGGGGAGGGGGGGGGAATCTCTACATGCCCTTTCTTGGGGAGTCAGACTCATTCTTACGTAATATTTTTCTAGTCGATATTTTGTGTTAGAAATCACGCGGTGAAGTGGTTTGGCAGGGATCGTACTGCATTAGTGTCTGGAAGGGAAAAATGGTATTTAGGAGTAGCAGTTTTTAAATTGTTTCACAAAGAAAGAATAGTGTAAAAATTTCATAAAAGAATCGCACTATGTGTGGCATGTCTATTTTTAATTAGTATCGCTTCATGCACAAAAAAATGTCGAAAAAGCATTCGGGCTAGATTCCAACTTTTTAATATTTCTTGACACAAAAGGTTCAATTCAATACTAGAGAATTCAAACACGATTCCAGTGTTGTAAGATTCGTTATTTTATTACTTTGAAAAAAGAAATGAAACCTTACGTAAGATAGGGGGATGGGTGGAAAAATCTTTGGGCGGAAGGGGTCAAAAATTCCCAAAATAATCCGTACGTAATTAATGAATGGCCCCTAAATTCTGATTGCGCTAGTGTGTGAGGTGAAATTGAAAATAATCTTCCCATGCAACGTTGCGGAAAATAAAAACTTTTTGAGATAAGGAACAAAATAAAGCGAGCTGATGTGTGCATCACATGACTTCCTTTTACTCCAATTTAAGGTCATTTCCACATTATTGGCAATTTAATGTAATTCAATTGTTTACTCTCTAAATATCACCAACAGTGGCCAAATGAAAACCAGATTTTTTAAAAAAAATCGCCAAATTTGTAGCCAAGTTGGCGACAAAACTTGGCGACCAAAAGACTGGCGATGTATCGCCAAGTGTCCGACAAATTATAACACCACTTGAGGTGTTATAATTTGGTAATTCGAGGTGTTTACCTCGAATTACCAACAGTAATTCGAGGAGGATTACTATTGGTAATCCTCCTCGGATTACCAACGGATCCGAGGAGGGATCCCTCGGATCCCTCCATGTTGGAGGGATCCAACAGGAGTTACCTCCAGTGTATACCTCCACTGGAGGAGGTACAGTGGAGGTACAGTACCTCCACTGTAATTTGAGGTACAGTGTTGATTGTACATCGAAATCAACACTGATTTCCCTCCAAAAAGGAGCAAAAGAGCCCCTTAGGAACATCCGAATGCAACCAAAAGAGAAGGGGCACAACTAGACCCAACTAGGAGTCTACGTACCAAATTTCAACTTTCTACGACATACCGTTTTTGAGTTATGCGAGATACATACACACATACGTACATACGGACGTCGCGAGAAAATTCGTCGCAATTAACTCGTGGGTCGTCAAAATGGATATTTCGGGTGTCTGTACGTTTCTAGGCATATATATACGTGTGGTCGAGTCGAAAAAAAAACTCAACATTCATTCGGGGGTGAGAAAATGGAAATTAATTGCGATTTTTGAGTGAAATTTTTTTCGCGAACACAATACTTCCTTTTTTGTAAAAGGAAGTGAAAAGGCTAAATCTGAAGGTTGTTTTTTTCATTTATTTTTCTTTATTAATGCAAGAATTTATAATATCCTTGTATATTGTAAGGAGTATACTAAAGTGAAATGAGAAATTTTTAATGAGAAATTGCATTTACTGAAAAAAAAAAAAAAAAAAAAATATATATATATATATATATATATATATATATATATATATATATATTAATACAGGTTGGAAACACACCTTGCAAAGGTTTCTTATCTAACCTGTTATCTGTTGGAACACATTTTTAACAAAAACTTTTTTTTCTTTCTGTATTTTCCAGAGAAAAGTCATTCACAATGTTTTTAATTGTTCAAGTGAGTAGTTACTCAATTTTTAGATTTTTCTTTAATGGAAAGCTAAATTACTTATAGCTATTTTCTAGTTACTTTATTTTATTTTTTCACTCAATAGCCCGAAATTCCAGGGCTCTTTCCCCAAGTTCCCGGATTTATCCTCAAAATTCTGGGTCACATGTTCGAAATTTCACGGGCTTAATCCTCAAAGTATCCTGACTTATCCTCCGAAATTTCCGGATTTATGCCAAGAAATGAATGGTTTATTTCCCAAAATTCCTGAAATTGCTCCGCGAAACTTTGATCTATATTTCCCAGAATTCCTGGACTTATTTCTTGAACTTCCTCCTCGTAGTTATATGTTTATACTCAAAATTACTGGATTTATTTTCTGAAATTCTCACTTAAATTTCAAATTCCCAGATTCGTGTCCCGGAGTTCAAAGACTTATACCCCGAAATTCTCGGGTTTACTCCCCGAACATTCCCGGGTACATTTCCAAATTCCAGACGTAAATGTTCCCAAATTCTCGGATTTATTCCCCGAAATTCATGCGCTTATTCCTCGCAATTTCCACGTTTATCAACTCCCCCACCCCCCTTCCCCCTAATTCCTGGACTCATTAACTTCTACAGGCTATTTCCTAAACTTCCTGGGTTTACACCCCTAAAAAAAGATTTCCGGTTCAAAATTTCAAATTTCAGTGATTATTCCCTGAATTTCCCAGGTTTTACCTGTCATCTTCGTGAGGACCAAATTCACAGCTGATCTCCTAAAATTACCAGGTTCCTTCCCAAAACAAACAGGTTTATACTTAAATTACACCATTAGCTCAGTTATTACAGCCGAGGACTGCAGTTTCGTGCTTTTTAGCACTCATCAGCCCGGAATAGGAATCACATGAGCTGGTGGGGAAAATCCTCTTAAGGGAGTCAAGAGAGCCAAACAAACTGGTAGCTAATGTAGAATTAGCACACCAGATGAGTGACCGCAGCAATGGTGCGGTTCAACTCGAAGATTGATGACAAAGCTAAGGTATTTTGTAGTAAGTTACCACCTTAAGTCAGGGCTAAGGCAGAAATACTTAGCATCAATCTTTGAGTTGAACAGCACCATTGCTGCGGTCACTCATCTGGTGTTCTAGTTCTACATTAGCTACCAGTTTGTTTGGCTCTCTTGGCTCCCTTAAGGGGATTTTCCCCACCAGCTCATGTGATTCCTATTCCGGGACTGACCAGACGAGTGACCGAAACAGAATATGCCTTGCCTTCAATGTTCGAGTCGAACCGAACTATTGTTTCGGTCACTCGTCTGGTCAGTGCTAATTCTATGTTAGCTACCAGTTTGTTTGACACTCTTGGTTCCCTTAAGAGGTTTTTCCATCTCCAGCACAGTCATTTTCCTATGCCGGGCAGATTAGTGCTAATAAGCACGAAACTGCAGTCCTCGGCTGGAAATGACTGAGCTGGCGGTGTATTTCATATACTCCTTTTCTATCCAAAATGTGCAAAAGTTCTTTATTTTTAAAACTAAATCCTTATTAAAATTAAATGAACATGAAACACCGGCTGACCTCGTGGTAGCTGTTCGTAACCCTCCACCACTGCCTTTTAAATACCAACTGGCTCGTAAAATTCACTCTGATAACACTAGATGGTTGCACTGTATTCATGGGCCACATCAACATCTGTTTTACCCGCCTACCGTTTGACCACGGATTGTATGTAATTTGGCAATCTGCCGAGTAAAAGCGATTCAATCTGAATGAATCTAGCAGGGGAGAAGGGAAAATAATGATGGGAATTCGATGCACGCGTTTTATAATGTCACTACTGCCATATTCATTCATTTCATTTTCAAAAATAAAATAAGAGGAAACAAAAATAGTTACCATGGAAACAAACAAAAAAAGAAAAACAATATTTTCATTTTGTTCAGGAACGTAAAAGCAAAATGGTAAGCTCAAAACCTTGTTGTGAATCAATAAATCAATTCATTTTTGCCGCGAGAATATACATCGAATATACTTTAGATTTAAAAAATGTTGCTGTGAGCCAATTTTCATTTTTACAAAACTAAGGCTAAATAATAGAGAGGCAAAAGTGCACATCTGAATCAAATCAACCAACACTCCTATAAACCAATAGATACGTCAGGGTTGCCAACTTAGGGGTTTTCCCCCTAAATTTAGGGAGAAAATTTTAGAATAGGATTTTTTTAGGGGGATAAAATTTTTAGGGGTAAATTTAGGGGTTTTAGTTTTACGGTTTTATTAGGTAAAAACGTTCTTCTTTTACCTATGAATTTTATTTACATATACTTTTTGAGCCTTTGTAACCATTGGTTTTGATCAGAAATGACATAAAAATGACTTTATTCCACTCAGCAACGAAAAATAGCAATGGTCACGTGATCTTTTAATCCCTTGTGTGACGTCACAGTTAAAAGATCACGTGACTTTCTGACGTCATTTAAGGGTTTTAGGGGTTTTATGAGTTGAGTTTAGGGGAAACATTTTTAGGAGTTGGCAACCCTGAGACACGTCCATTTCCACCTATAAACCGGATATTAGCCTTTCCATGTAATCGATAGTCAAACAGTAAAGTTCTTATTTAAATCCAAACTTATACGACTGCCTCTTACTGGACCATTGTCTGTTACTGGTTCTTTATCCTACTGATGCCATGTGAACTTTGAGTTGCATTGTGTTGTTCTGTTGCTCTAGTTTCCTGGAGGAAATCAAAGGGAATGCACGCAGCACAGTGACTGTGGAACAGACGAGTGCTGCACTTTCGAAGCCAAGGCCACCCTCGATGGATCCACCGAAATTTTCTGTAAGTTTTGCATTTCATTAACCGATGTACCTGAAGCCGCAGATACCAGAGAAAAAGCAAAAATCGATGGTGTAGCAAAAAAATTAATGCATCGTATAATTCACTATATGGAGTGGACTGGTGCTACAACGCGATTCGACTTACGTGAAATGGCTAAAACGCGAATTTTTCACGAGTGAAGAATTTTAGAGCTAACGTGAATTCCTGGCCCACAACACGAAAGCTTTCCGTCCGACAATTAAAGAAAAGGTACAGATTTCCGATCTGCTTGAACAATTAAAAAAGTACTTCAAATATCATTACTGAGCTGTACAGTACTATAACAGGGTTGCCAGGCCACAGGGAAACCTGAAGAAACAGGGAAAACACAGGGAATTCAAAAATCAACAAAAAAACAGGGAAAATCCAGGGAATTTCGAAAATTTCCTCAAAAACTTGGAAAATACAGGGAATTTTTTTTCCTTCTTAAATTAAAGTTACAAAAAACAATTCCCAAATATATAAACTACCGAAAATTAAATAAATAGTAATAATTATAATGAGAATATTAATAAAGTTCAGAAATAAAGTAAAATAAAAAATGGTAATTTTGCTTGAAAGTTTTTTTTAAGTAAATATTAAAATATTTATCATAAAAATAGAATCTTGAATTTCATGATAATTTAGAGTGTATGAAATGAGTCGTCAATAATCATTGTTCTGGGTCACTTATACACTTTTAGGTCCATGGCTAAGAGGAGTTTTTTTTTTTTTTTTTTGAATAAAAAGTTGAATATATTCAACCACCATGCTATTATTTCAGTTATTATGAGTTCTTATTTATTTTCCCTTATTTATTTAGAAATGTGTGTTTCGTTTTTTTACCCTGTGGTGAAATTATCAAGATATTAATGTTCTTTTCCAAATAATCAGTGCTCGCTCGTTTGTAATGTTTTATTTTCATACAGGGAAAACACAGGGAATTTTTTTTCCAAAATTGAGTGACAACCCTGTATAATAGTACTGAATTTTTATTATTATTATTACATACTGTACGTAACGCACTGCTTCACGTGTCGTCTCGCTCCCATTGATTTCGTACATTGTAACCGTACATTACTATGTTCAATAACGCCCGTTTTTTTTTTTTTTTTTTTTTTTAATAAATAAAGAAAAAAACTCAGTTCTATAAGCAAAAAACGGTAATATAAAGTTAAGAAATGGGTAAAAACAGTTTGAGTTTTTTATTTTTACAAATTTCTAAAATAATTGGGTATGCTTATAAAAAATTCGCATACAGTTTGACCATGGATTATATGGAATTGGCAAACATCCAGCTAAGGCGACTCCATCTGAATGAGGGGAAAAATACGAATTTTATGCACGTATTACGCTCATTTGAATGAGACTCTGCTTAATTTAGAGGCTAACATACATCTGCAAAATCTGACAGCCCTAAAAACTAATAGATGCTTCCATTTCCGCGTGTAAACCGGATGTTTGCCTTTCCATACAATCCGTGGTTAGACAGTACGTAGCCTGTACCACACAGCGAAATTTCGACTTTATGCGAGGGGTCTTGGAACGCATCAGTCACGTAAGTTGAGACTTCACTTTGTCAAAAACGTGTGCTTGATCTTGGACAAGCTTATTTATGTTTGGGTTGAAAAAGGAAAAATTCAATTATTAAAAAAGGGCAAAGCTAATAATTGTTAGCGGCATTGCAAGCTGGGTTCCAATAACGCTGCTATTTTTATAAAAATGGAATCGTTTCACATTAGTTGTCCAGCTACTTAATAGATGGCGTTGCTGAAATCAATCGCTCTTCATGTGTAATGCAAGTGGCGCCATCTACTGAGTAATTGGATTACTTGAATGATAGATCGCCAGTTGGGAGAATGCCATATAACCTTCCATACTTTCTTTCCAAGGAGGCGGGTTTAATGCAGAAAGACCCCAAAAGAATAATAAAATGGGGTTATAGGGTACGTATTTTCAGATTTCATTCCATTTACTTGATCCTATACAAGTCCCCTTCCCCCTTACCCGTCAATCAGAGGAAAAAGAGCTTGTGTGAAAAAATTATAAAGATTTTCCATACATATTTTTCCAAAGACAAAAAAGTTATGTCCTAGAAAAAAAATTGCACATAGAATTATTGAGTTGAAAATCTTGTGTTAAGGAAATAATAATAATAAAAAAAAAAATAATACAGTCGAACCTGTCTATCTCGAATTTTACGGGAGAAAAGAAAAATTCGAGATATGGAGGTTTCGAGATACAGAGGTTTTGGAAAAAGTTCTGAAAATAAGTAATTGGAGTAATGACTCGAAAGTAAAACTTTGGAAGCAATTTTACTAATCAACAACGTCCCCTTCCTCTCAGTTTCCGAATGGATATAATTGCTGGAAAACTTGCTTCTTGTACATAAAGTTTTAATTCTGGAGGATTATGTGTCTGTTAATATTACGAAAAATGCTTTTTGTCTCCATATTCCAGTTAATAAAGGTCGTTGTGGATCGAATTCAAGACAGACACTTTAGTCGAAATTCGAGTTATGCAGGTTTTCAGAAAATTTCATTCGAGACAAACATGGGGGAAAACATTGAATTAATACTTTATGTGCAGGAAAAATGAAAAACTTCGACATAGAGAGGTTTTCGAGATAGGCAGGTTCGTGATAAACAAGTTCGCCTGTAGGTGATTTCCTCGTATTAGCAGGATAAGAAATACGGGTATTCTCTTGGTAATCTTGCGCTCAAGTTAGCAATAGATGGCGCCTCTTACATTACATATTAAGAGCGCAATAGATTTCAGTGGCGCCATTTGGTAAGTAACTAGACTAGTAATGTACTGCATTTTTTTTAACATGCGTAGATGTACAGGCTGTTCCAAAAATGACTGATATATTTGAAAAATCAATAAAAACTAAACGGGCAGCGCTAGAAATATATCGTTTGTTGTATTATGCTTGGGACAACAGTAAATTTTCAGACAGACACATTTTCAAAATTAGTAAGAATGTTCCTCAACAGATGGCGCTGCAGGCATTTATAGGAGGCTGCAGATTTGTCTGTCTGACAATTTACTATTTTTCCAAGCATATTGCAAATACACAGCGTATTTCTATCGCTGAGTCTTTATTGATTTTTCAAATATACCGGTCATTTTGGCCATCTTACAGACTGCGTTTTCTTTTATACCTTTTGAAATACCTGCAGCGCCATCTGTTGAAGAACATCGTGACTAATTTTGAAAGTGTGTCCGTCTGAAAATTTGCTGTCGTCCCAAGCATAATGCAACAAACGGTGTATTCTATCGCTAACCGTTTAGTCTTTATTAATTTTTCAAATATACCGGTCATTTTGGCGATCTTACTGACTGCATTTTCTTTCATACCTTTAAAAATACCTACAGTGCCATTTGCTGAGGAGCATTGCGACTAATTTTGAAAGTGTGTCTGTCTGAAAATTTACTGCTGTCCCAAGCATAATGCAACAAACTGTATATCTATATCGCTGCCCGTTTAGTTTCTTATTGATTTTTTAAATGTAAGTCATTTTTGAAACACCCTGTATGCTTCCTATATAATATATTGTTTCGTTTTCCAGGGAGCTGCAACTCCTTCAAATATCAGTTATTTTTGAAACACCCTGTATGATTCCTATATAATGTATTGTTTCGTTTTGCAGGGAGCTGCAACCCCTTCAAATATCAGTCATTTTTGAAACACCCTGTATGATTCCTATATAATGTATTGTTTCGTTTTCCAGGGAGCTGCAACTCCTTCAAATATCAGTCATTTTTGAAACACCCTGTATGATTCCTATATAATGTATTGTTTCGTTTTCCAGGGAGCTGCAACCCCTTCAAATATCAGTCATTTTTGAAACACCCTGTATGATTCCTATATAATGTATTGTTTTCCAGGGAGCTCACAGGTTTTCCAGGGAGCTGCAACTCCTTCAAATATCAGTCATTTTTGAAACACCCTGTATGATTCCTATATAATATATTGCTTCGTTTTCCAGGGAGCTGCAAACCCTTCAAATATCAGTCATTTTTGAAACACCCTGTATGATTCCTATATAATATATTGCTTCGTTTTCCAGGGAGCTGCAAACCCTTCAAATATCAGTCATTTTTGAAACACCCTGTATGATTCCTATATAATGTATTGTTTCGTTTTCCAGGGAGCTGCAAACCCTTCAAATATCAGTCATTTTTGAAACACCCTGTATGATTCCTATATAATATATTGTTTCGTTTTCCAGGGAACTGCAACCCCTTCAAATATCAGTCATTTTGACACACCCTGTATGTTTCCTATATAATATATTGTTTCGTTTTGCAGGGAGCTTCAACCCCTTCAAATATCAGTCATTTTTGAAACACCCTGTATGATTCCTATATAATATATTGTTTCGTTTTCCAGGGAGCTGCAACCCCTTCAAATATCAGTCATTTTTGAAACACCCTGTATGATTCCTATATAATATATTGCTTCGTTTTCCAGGGAGCTGCAAACCCTTCAAATATCAGTCATTTTTGAAACACCCTGTATGATTCCTATATAATGTATTGTTTCGTTTTCCAGGGAGCTGCAACTCCTTCAAATATCAGTCATTTTTGAAACACCCTGTATGATTCCTATATAATGTATTGTTTCGTTTTCCAGGGAGCTGCAACCCCTTCAAATATCAGTCATTTTTGGAACACCCTGTATGTTTCCTATAAATTGTATTGTTTCGTTTTGCAGGGAGCTGCAAGCCCTTAGGGCATCTGAATGACATCTGCCACAGTTTGGCCAGCGTCCATTGTCCCTGCCAGCCCGGCCTACGATGCAAACCAAAAGCGGTCTGGTTCTTCGGAGCAGGACTGTGTGCTCCGTTATAGTGCCCCCTCCCCAAAAAAAAACCCACTTGTACACTAGATTAAATAAAGCTCTGCTGTTGACACCACTTTACTTTTTTGCACGTAAAGTAGCTAACAGAAGAAAAATGAGTATAATAATAGCTAAATCAACTCCATTAAAATCGATAAAAATGTGAAGTGAAATATTAGACATAAATAAGGAAAGAAAACTTATATAATGTTAAGTCCAAATATTCTTTTAATAATACAGTGAAATCTGCGTAAGTTGACCACTTGCGGTGCATTACTTTAGTGGTCAACTTTAGCATGTGGCCAACTTATAGAGGTTGAATTATACGATAAGATCTAATTCTGTGCCTGAGAACAGCTGTCAACTTAGACAGGTAGTCAACTTCACAGGTTTTACTGTATGAGAAAATAAAGAGGGATTGGAAGATGCTTTTACTTTTATGAAGACTAGTTTGTGCTGATTGATAGTATCAGATAGATATCAAAATATCCAATATGTATTATAAAATTGGATATTTTCGAAAATACAGTAAAACCTGTGAAGTTGACCACCTGTCTAAGTTGACCGCTAGTCTCAGGCACAGAGTTAGATCTTATCATATAACTCAACATCTATAAGTTGGCCACCTGCTGAAGTTGACCACTAAAGTAGTGCACCGCAAGTGGTCAACTTACACAGGTTTCACTGTACTAACTGTGTAAAAGTAGCTAACAGAAGAAAAATGAGTATAATAGCTAATGCTAAATCAACTCCATTAAAATCGATAAAAATGTGAAGTGAAATATTAGACATAAATAAGGAAAGAAAACTTATATAATGTTAAGTCCAAATATTCTTTTAATAATACAGTGAAACCTGTGTAAGTTGACCACTTGCGGTGCACTACTTTAGTGGTCAACTTTAGCAGATGGCCAACTTATAGAGGTTGAATTATACGATAAGATCTAATTCTGCGCCTGAGAACAGCTGTCAACTTAGACAGGTAGTCAACTTCACAGGTTTCACTGTATAAGAAAATAAAGAGTGATTGGAAGATGCTTTTACTTTTTTGAAGACTAGTTTGTGATGATTGATAGTATCAGATAGATATCAAAATATCCAATATGTATCATAATATTGGATATTTTCGAAAATACAGTAAAACCTGTGAAGTTGACCACCTGTCTAATTTGACCGCTATTCTCAGGCACAGAGTTAGACCTTATCATATGACTCAACATCTATAAGTTGGCCACCTGCTGAAGTTGACCACTAAAGTAGTGCACCGCAAGTGGTCAACTTACACAGGTTTCACTGTACTAACTGTGTAAAAGTAGCTAACAGAAGAAAAATGAGTATAATAGCTAATGCTAATCCAACTCCATTAAAATCTATAAAAATGTAAAGTGAAATGTTAGACATAAATAAGGAAAGAAAACTTATATAATGTTAAGTTCAAATATTCTTTTAATAATACAGTGAAACCTGTGTAAGTTGAACACTTGAGGTGCACTACTTTAGTGGTCAACTTTAGCAGATGGCCAACTTATAGAGGTTGAATTATACGACAAGATCTAATTCTGCGCCTGAGAACAGCTGTCACTTAGACATGTAGTCAACTTCACAGGTTTCACTGTATAAGAAAATAAAGAGTGATTGGAAGATGCTTTTACTTTTTTGAAGACTAGTTTGTGATGATTGATAGTATTAGATAGATATCAAAATATCCAATATGTATCATAATATTGGATATTTTCGAAAATACAGTAAAACCTGTGAAGTTGACCACCTGTCTAATTTGACCGCTATTCTCAGGCACAGAGTCAGATCCTATCATATGACTCAACATCTATAAGTTGGCCACCTGCTGAAGTTGACCACTAAAGTAGTGCACCGCAAGTGGTCAACTTACACAGGTTCACTGTACTAACTGTGTAAAAGTAGCTAACAGAAGAAAAATGAGTATAATAGCTAATGCTAATCCAACTCCATTAAAATCTATAAAAATGTAAAGTGAAATATTAGACATAAATAAGGAAAGAAAACTTATATAATGTTAAGTTCAAATATTCTTTTAATAATACAGTGAAACCTGTGTAAGTTGACCACTTGCGGTGCACTACTTTAGTGGTCAACTTTAGCAGATGGCCAACTTATAGAGGTTGAATTATACGATAAGATCTAATTCTGCGCCTGAGAACAGCTGTCACTTAGACATGTAGTCAACTTCACAGGTTTCACTGTATAAGAAAATAAAGAGTGATTGGAAGATGCTTTTACTTTTTTGAAGACTAGTTTGTGATGATTGATAGTATCAGATAGATATCAAAATATCCAATATGTATCATAATATTGGATATTTTCGAAAATACAGTAAAACCTGTGAAGTTGACCACCTGTCTAAGTTGACCGCTATTCTCAGGCACAGAGTTAGATCTTATCATATGACTCAACATCTATAAGTTGGCCACCTGCTGAAGTTGACCACTAAAGTAGTGCACCGCAAGTGGTCAACTTACACAGGTTTCACTGTACTAACTGTGTAAAAGTAGCTAACAGAAGAAAAATGAGTATAATAGCTAATGCTAATCCAACTCCATTAAAATGTATAAAAATGTAAAGTGAAATATTAGACATAAATAAGGAAAGAAAACTTATATAACGTTAAGTCAAAATATTATTTTAATAATATATAAGAAAATAAAGAGTCATTGGAGGATGCTTTTACTTTTTTGAAGACTAGTTTGTGCTGACTGAAAATATCGGATGGATGTCAAAATATCCGATACGTATCAAAATATCGGATATTTTCGAAAATATCATGATATTTGCAAACCATGCTTTTAGGTTATCCATTACAAATTTTGTTCATTGATGTTTAAAAAATGCAAGTACAGTACCCGCCACTAATAAAATCACTGGATTATATAATCATCCGCTTTTAAAAATCAAATCTGGAAGAACAGAAACATTGCAATACCAAAACATGTTAAAACCGTCCTTCAATAAAATCACTATCGCCGTTTTATAAAATCAAAATTTTGGACATTACGCGTAAAAAAAAAAAAAAATGATAAAGAAGCACCAAGAAGTGAAAGAATTGGTCTTGGAAAATGAGAAAATCTCAATCCAAATTTGCCTCTTCAATGGATGTCAGAAAAGCGCTTGATGATATACAATGCACTTTAGAGCAAAGAAGAAAACATAGTGTTGAACGTTACAAAACATTCAGTAAACTTTCAAACGATATTGAATCTTAATTCTCCAATTCTGTCAACCAAACTGCAATATCCCAATATTTTAAGACCCATGTGTAAAAAGAAAAAAAAAAACTTCATGTTTAGTTAAATGACAATTGTATTTTTAAATACTTAAAACATAAATAAATAACGAAATTCATTTTGTTTTTTAAAGTATTTGAACTTCAAAACCTTTCATTTATTAAAATGCCGGTTTATAAAATCAGCCGCTTTATAAAATCAAATGCCTTGAGAACGAATATGATTTTAATAAGCGGCGGTCACTGTATGATGCGTTCATGTGTATGATGCATTGATGTTATAACTAAGTTGATTTTTCTGTGTGTATGGGGGGTAGCAGGGGTGATTGTGGGTTCATCAAAAAATACCTGAAAGTTTCAAAGCTAGAACGGGGGGGGGGTAATCTTTGGCCCCTATTACTTAAGTGCACCTATGCCATAGTATTTAATAGTTCAATAGTCGGTGTCAAAATAGTGTGTGTACATTTGATTAAAATTTTAATGGGTTACAAAGTTACTTTTGAGCTGGTGTTATACAAAACTATCTTGACATTTGTCCACCTTAAGGGATAGGTGTCCACCTTAAGGCTCTTGCAGGTATATTTGATGAGTATTATATAATTTTTTAAAAAATTGCGGAGGTAGGGAGATAAAAGCGTAACAAAAAAAAACACATAATTCCGGTATTTTCGGACATAAAAATACCGGAAATACGTCCGTAAATACCGGAAATTCAGTAAAATACCGGAACACAATCACCCCTGGGGGGTAGGGGGCAGGAAACATTTGCCCTGGTCACGGTCAGCTCCTAGGACGGTTCTGACAGTGACGTCACTCTCTTAATAAAAATATGTTCATGAAAAAGAGTGTGGAATGTGACAAGGAGAGGTCAAAGCGAAGTGTGACACTTTGTGACCGGGGGAATGCTGAAAAAAGTGTGACATCACGTATGGACAGCCTGTTACAAGAAACTTCAAGAGAATGCAAGTCTTGTTCGCAGTAACTGAATTCCAGCAATGCAAAGGCTCCATTAACATGTTGAATAATCAGATGAAAGGAGCCGATGTGTGCATCACATGACTTCCTTTTACTCCAATTAAATGTCATTTCCCCATTATTGGCAGTTTTAATGGGATTCAATAGTTTACTCTCTAAATGTCATCAACAGTGGCCAAATCGAAACCAAATTTTTAAAAAAAGTAGCCAAATTTGTCGCCAAGTTGGCGACAAAACTTGGCGACCAAAAGACTGATATGTCGCCAAGTGTCCGACAAATTATAACACCACTTGAGTTTACATCGAAATGAACAATGATTTCCCCCCAAAAAGGGGCAAAAGACCCCTTTAGAAACACCCGAGTGCAACCAAAAAGGAGGTGCACAACTAGACCCCACTATAAGTCTACGTACCAAATTTCAACTGAATAGGACATACCGTTCTTCAGTTATGCGACATACATACATACGGGGACGTCACGAGAAAACTCGTAATCACGCGGTGAAGTGGTTTGGCAGGGATTGTACTACAATTGCGCCTGGAAGAGAAAAGGTATTAGGATGAGCAGTTTCTTAATTGTTTCACAAAGAAAGATTAGTGTACAATTTTCACAAAAGAATCGCACTATGTGTGGCATATCTATTTTTAATTAGTATCGCATCATATACAAAAAAAAAAAAAAAATGTCGAAAAAACATTCGGGCTAGATTCAAACTTTATAATATTTCTTTACACAAAAACGTTTTTAATAATAATTTAACAATAGTGAATTTAATAACGATTCCATTAATATAAGATAGGTATACATTAGAAAAAGGACTGTATTTGAGATTACGCTGCGTGAAACAGTACTTAAAGTACTTAGATAATTTGGACCAACCACAACATCAGCGACAGCAATAAAATAATATAACTTATCTGTTGAAAAATAAAAATCTTTGATTTATTATAAACTGGGAGTTTTGGTGTAACTGATCCTTTCCTAACAACATTTTATTATTTTGGAAAACGAAATGGAATCTTACATAAGAATAGGGGTGAGGGGTTTGAAAAATGTTACGTACCCTGACATGGGGGAAGGGGGGGGGGAGTCAAAAATTGCCAAAATCATCCTTACGTAATTAATGAATGGCCCCTAATATGTAAAATTTATGAAAACATTTGGTCGAAAACGATGAAGATTTTCAAAAAAAAAAAAAACATTTTTAAAAAAAACCACATGTTTATTTTTTTTTTAAACCACAGTTTAAACCGTGTTTTAAACCAACGTGGTTTAAACCAAACAACACTGGGCCTGGATACAGCCCTCATTGAAAGTAAAAGTGTCAAATGACTTACACACAGCGGAAAAGTTTTTTTTTTCAACAAAAACTAATTCATTAGATCCACATCAGGCTTGGAACATTTACTCTTGGCCATTTAAACTGCTATATAAAATCGAACAAGCTATAAATGTTTTTTAACTAGTAGAAACAGAAGAAGAAACTCATAAAACCTTTGAAATTGCTCGAAAAGATTCGATACTCACGATCGTTTTCCCACCAGGATCAAAATAATGAAATTGTTGAGAAAAGTTCGGTGGATTAATGTTTCGTTGTTACATTCTGCCAACACTGGATGGATAAACTACTTCAATATACTAACTAAAGGATGCTTTGTATTTAATAAAAAAGATGGTTTCATAACTTATAACATTTTTTTAAAAAAAAGGAATTTCTCTAATAAGCACACAATAGCTTAGTAGAAAACATAAGGAGATCAAAAATCCATCGACCAACTAAGAAGCACGGTATCAACAACGGCAATCAGTCACAGTTAAGTTTGCGTTTTTCTCACTGCTAGAGTATGACATGAAGCGGCTCCTTCTCTTCAATCGGCATCATAATGGTCGTGTTCGAATGGACCAACAAGACAAGCTAGGTACTGTAGCAGACGAAAATCCCGTTCTACTGCGCCTATTAACAATTGCTTTTATGCGACTTATAAACTCTTTCTTCTACTTAAAAAAAGAGGTATTTCGAAAGCTTTTTTAACTCATAAACCATAGTGGCGGAGACCGGAAGTAGCCACGCATTGGTCGCTCCTTTAAACGTTTCTAAAGATGGCCTACAAAAGCGTTTTCAAGAGTTGTTTCGAAAATTCCCAGGGGTAGGCATCCTAACCTCTTAAACCACTAACATTCTTTAGACCAAAGATAGCCTAGAATGCCTTTTTAAGACTGTAAATTAGAAAAGTTTCCGGGGGCCCCCCTCTAGATCCACCCCTGTCTTGAATCCTGATTTGTAGTTGACAAATTCAAAGAGGAAAATGTCCTTGTGTACCGTCATTTTTTCCTATGATTTAATATCCTAGAAAGTAGTGACCGAGAAATCTGCTGCAAACTAAAGGGAAAACTTATCCAGATGAAAGGAGATGAGGAAAGCTGAGGCCTGGCATGGCCAAAATGTGATTGTCACAGGCAACTGCACTTCAATGTTTACCTGCAACACGAGGACCCTCCTCTAATAGAGTTAGGCTTGCCAGACGTCCCGGTTTTTAGACAAAATCCCGGCCGCATATAAACAACTTTTACTCTGCTTGAGACCATGCAAAAATTTGGAGTCTGCTGATTGGCTACCATGTGAAAACATCATCCGTCTTCTATATAGCTTGTTTTGCACGCTCTAATTATTTTTTCATTTCGAAACAAAAAATGTGTTCTAGACATTATGAAGAGAGAGGGCGGGAATTTAAAACATTCAAACGTGAATTTATAACTTCCGAGGAACAAAATTTGTTCATTATGTTGAATGGAGAAAAAACATTAATGACATATTTGTTTCGACTGGCCAATCAGGAGTCCCAATACTATTATAAGGTCTCTAACTGAGTAAAGGTTTTTTATATGCGTCCCAGCCAGTTTACTTCACGTCCCGGAAAAAGATAAATTTGATTACAAATGACTAAAAAAGTCTTAAAATAATTACCTGTGAAGGATTACTTAAAATAATCACTCTGCCATTTCTGTACCTCAGAGCCAGACTGATGAAAGTCGGAAAATTGCGATTTTCTGTCTATTACTGCATTGTATTTGGAATCCTAGTCCACACCGAGCCATGCAAACGTAGTTCTAAAAAATCATCTGTAATTATTTACCAGTGTTAAAAGAGCACAAGTCCTATCCTTTGCATGCGCCAGCGTTTTTACTGTCTCCTGTTAAGTAGCGGTTATGTGACTCAGGTCCTAAGTACAGATTTGTAACATTGACCTGTAAAATTAATATCGGATTTGCTTATGAGAATCTTTACAACATGATTAACAATTTAAAAAAGAGTCAATTACACTTTTTAACGAGCAGGAAATAAAATTTTTAAACGTGTCTCTCTGTGTGTGTGTGCGCTTCTGTCATGTATTATTTATTACCCCTGGTTATGGCTTATAATTAGTAACCATTTATTCATAACATTAAGAATGAGCTACCCTCTAAAACACTCTAGAAACCAACCAAGGGTGGGTACCCTTTTGAATACAGTGCCTGCCGCTTATTAAAATCACGTTCGTTCTGATGACATTTGATTTTATAAAGCGGCTGATTTTATAAACCGGCAACCTACACTCACTTAAAAATTGAAAGTTTTTGAAGTACAAATATTCTGAAAACGAAATAAATTACTTCAGCTATTTTTGTTTTAGGTGTTTCAAAATATAGTTGACATTTTAAATATACATTAGGTACATTTTTTTATTCACACAAGGGTCTTAATCAAACAATAATACGCCAATATTTTAACAGAGTTGGAGAGCAATGTTTCAATATAGTTTGTAGTGCTTTTTGACATGTTGAAGAGGGCAAATTTGGCTCTGAGATTTCCTCCTCTTCTGAGATCAATTCTTGTTGCTTCTTTACCAGTTTTTTACGTATTATGACCAAAAGCTTGATTTTATAAAACGACGACAGTGATTTTATTAAAGGAGAGTTTTAACATGTTTTGATATTGCAATGAGTCTGTTCTTCCAGATTTGATTTTAAAAAGCGGCTGATTTTATAATCCAGTGATTTTATTAGCGGCGGGTACTGTATTCGCTACGCTGGCGCGGGGGGATCAGAAATCTGGGAAGCCTGCAGATAGTGCCCCCTAGGTGTGTACTCTATCTTCAATGTCCCCCTACTATTTGCCCAGTTTGTTAATCGTGTGGAGATGAGCAATATCTTATTGTAACATCGCATATGAATAAATACGTTAGTCTGAAATTCAGGTTTCGCATCTGTTGATGGATTGATTCCTTTACCGTCTTAAACCAGTTTTACCAGATGAAAAAACAACCCATTTAAATTGTAATTGATAGAAATAGAACAGTAACTTTTTACTCTGTTTTTGCATGAACAAGGCTTCAAAGTTGCCAAAGTCTAAAAAAGATGCTTCTTGTAGCTTGTTGCAACCCAACAATTCGTGTGTATCTACATTTTTTTTTTTTTAATTTTGAACTTGAACTCTGAGAAAGTGCCATTTCACAACAGCCAGAATTAGTGTGTATTCGCACTCCTTTTTTGAGCTTGAAATCTGAGACGGGGTTATCTTACAATAAACACAAGAGTGGTTTTTCATTGCTGTGTTGTCTCCTACGCGCTCTTTTACATGGAGGACCAATGAATGATTTTCCCACTAATCACAAGAGTATGGTTTTTCATTAGTGTGTACTCCCAAATGCCTTTTCAAACTCGAATTATGAGAAAATGATTTGCTACAATAATCACAAGACAATGGTTTTTCTTTGGTGTGATGCCGCAAATGTGCTTGCAAATTTCCACTCTGGGAAAATGTCTTTTCACAATAATCACAAGAGTATGGTTTTTCATCAGTGTGTACCCTCAAATGCGTTTTCAAATGCCAACTGTGAGAAAAAGCCTTTTCCCATTAATCACAAGAGTATGGTTTTTCATCAGTGTGTACCACCAAATGCCTTTTCAAACTCGAATTAAGAGAAAATGACTTGCTACAATAATCACAAGGGAATGGTTTTTCTTTCGTGTGATGCCGCAAATGTGCTTGCAAATTTCCACTCTGGGAAAATGTCTTTTCACAATAATCACAAGAGTATGGTTTTTCATCAGTGTGTACCCTCAAATGCGTTTTCAAATGCCAACTGTGAGAAAAAGCCTTTTCCCATTAATCACAAGAGTATGGTTTTTCATCAGTGTGTACCACCAAATGCCTTTTCCAACTCGAATTAAGAGAAAATGACTTGCTACAATAATCACAAGGGAATGGTTTTTCTTTCGTGTGATGCCGCAAATGTGCTTGCAAATTTCCACTCTGGGAAAATGTCTTTTCACAATAATCACAAGAGTATGGTTTTTCATCAGTGTGTACCCTCAAATGCGTTTTCAAATGCCAACTGTGAGAAAAAGCCTTTTCCCATTAATCACAAGAGTATGGTTTTTCATCAGTGTGTACCACCAAATGCCTTTTCAAACTCGAATTAAGAGAAAATGACTTGCTACAATAATCACAAGGGAATGGATTTTCTTTCGTGTGATGCCGCAAATGTGCTTGCAAATTTCCACTCTGGGAAAATGTCTTTTCACAATAATCACAAGAGTATGGTTTTTCATCAGTGTGTACCCTCAAATGCGTTTTCAAACTCCAACTGTGAGAAAAAGCCTTGTCACAATAATCACAAGAGTACGGTTTTTCATTAGTGTGTATCCTCAAATGTCTTTTCAAAAGGTTACTTTCATGAAATGACTTTTTACAATATTCACAACAGAATGGTTTTCGTTCAGAATGTATTTTCAAATGTTTTTTAAAATAGTATCGATCGGAAAATGATTTTTTACAGAACTCACAACAGAATGGTTTTTCTTCGGTATGTATCCTCAAATGTTTTTTAAAATAGTATCTCTCAGAAAATGCCTCTTCACAATAGTCACAAGAATATGGTTTTTCTTTGGTATGTACCCTCAAATGCGTTTTCAAAACTGAACTATCAGAAAATGCCTTTTTACAATAATCAGAAGAATATGGTTTTTCATTTGAGTGAACCCTTAAATGTTTTTTCAGATTTGAAGAATCAGAAAATGCCTTTTTACAGTAATCACAAGAATATGGTTTTTCGTTGGTGTGCATCCTCAAATGCCTTTTCAAACTTGAACTAGCAGAAAATGCCTTTTTACAATAATCACAAGAATATGGTTTTTCATTAGTGTGTATCCTCAAATGTTTTTTCAAATTTGATCTAGTAAAAAAGGCCTTTGCACAATGATCACAAGAATATGGTTTTTCATTTGCGTGAACCCTCAAATGTTCTTTCAGACTTGAAGAATCAGAGAATATCATTTTACAATACTTACAAGAGTATGATTTTTCATTAGGGTGCATCCTCAAATGTCTCGACAAACTTGAACTATGACAAAAGGACTTTTGACAGTACACACAAGAATACGGTTTTTCTTCAGGGTGTACTCTCAAATGTGTTTCCATATCTGAACCCGGTGAAAATCACAACAAGTCAAAAGATTATTTTTTCTAAATGATGCAGTAGCGCAAAAGTAGATTCTAGGAAAATTCAAAATTATTTTTTTTTCATTACATAAACATGATTCGTCTCTTTTTCAGTTCGGCGTGTAAACCGCCAAATTTTACAACACTTCTGCAATCTGCATTCAGAAAAAGTGCATTAAATGTCTTTTGTGAAGCATTAGAGAATAATCAGAAGAATACGGATTTCTCTTCAGAATCTGCTGAAGACCTGTGTCGTCAAAGACACCTAGATCCCAATGACTCTAAACGAATACCCTTAGTAGCAAAAGTACAGTAAAACCTGTGAAGTTGACCATCCTTGTAAGTTGACCACCTGTCTAAGTTGACCGCTATTCTCGGGCACAGAATTAGATCTTATCATATAATTCAACCTTTATAAGATGACCACCCTTGTAAGTTGACCACCTGTCTAAGTTGACCGCTATTCTCTGGCACAGAATTAGATCTTATCATATAATTCAACCTTTATAAGATGACCACCCTTGTAAGTTGACCACCTGTCTAAGTTGACCGCTATTCTCGGGCACAGAATTAGATCTTAACATATAATTCAACCTCTATAAGTTGACCACCTGTTGAAGTTGACCACTAAAGTAGTACACCGCAAGTGGTCAACTTATGCAGGTTTCACTGTATTCATAAAAGCATATGAGTAAAACTTTAGCATCCTGCATTTTAAAGTATTTTGTGCAAGAGGTGTTCACTGTTCATACATATAGGCCGCGTTCTACATGTACTCATAGATTTCGAAGTTTTGAAAAGCGTAGCACGATATTACAAATTATTATTTTACAATATAATGGCGCGCAATGATGAATAGCCTCTTTTAAAAGTATGTCCAGACAGGATACGTATATCGAAAACTGTACGATGTTCGATAACCAGTTGCATCAGAACGGAATCTCCCGAAGATGAGCTGTCCAATTCCACAGAGCTGAACTTGCCATTAACCAGCATCTTCAAACAGAAAAGGCTGAAAAAAATTTCATATTATTTAATTGTTTTGTTATCAATATAAAAACAAGTTCTTATAAAATTCTCAAAACGATTCATGTTTATATCCCACTAATTTTCTCGAAAAAGGCCTGATTTTATTCAGTAGATTTCTTTAAAACCAGCGATTTATGTAAAACAATTCTTGTAAAACTTTCCAGAAGTAAACATTGAAAATAGGTACACTTCTTTGTACTAAATTAAAAACAAATATATTCAGTAAATTACCGCCCATTAGCCAGGGCTAAAGCAGAAATACGTGAAATACACCGCCAGCTCAGTCATTTCCAGCCGAGGACTGCAGTTTCGTGCTTATGAGCACTCATCAGCCCAGCATAGGAAAGTGACCGAGCTGGAGATGGAAAACCTCTTAAGGATGCCAAGAGTGCGAAACAAACTGGTAGCTAATATGGAATTAGCAGAGCTGGCGGTGTATTTCACGTATTTCTGCTTTAGCCCTGGCTAATGGGCGGTAATTTACTGAATATACCTTGCCTCGCGTTCAATCTTCGCGTTGAACCGAACCATTGCTTCGGTCACTCTCTGGTCTGCTAATTCTATATTAGCTACCAGTTTGTTTCGCACTTCTTGGCATCCTTAAGAGGTTTTCCATCTCCAGCTCAGTCACTTTCCTATGCCGGGCTGATGAGTGCTAATAAGCACGAAACTGCAGTCCTCGGCTGGAAATGACTGAGCTGGCGGTGTATTTCACGTAAAAATAAATATGTTCAAAACACTATTTGGGTGTGAAAAGATTAAATAAATAAATATAAAAAAAACGCCGTAACATACTAACTTCGAATGATTATATTTCCAAAAATAATAGGAGTGACACCGATTTTTTTTTGTGCAAACGTTAGACAAACATGTTGGTTATCAACCTTATTTAGTATCAGATCTCTGCTATGAGGGCGACAGTTGTAGTTAGATTTTAAATATTTGTGTTTTTCTGAAATTCATCAAATAAAAGACACCAATTTTATTACATATTTTCGATGTATGTAAGTGTGGCTAGAATATGATCTAAAAACGTTGGTGTCATCATGAAGGCGCTTTAAGAAAATTGGCCTTGAATATAGAAAAAAATTTCATTTTCGGTCATTTTTAAACGAAGTTTGTGGGCATCGCCCTCGTAGTGTCACCGATTTGACAGCTGTAACAGTATCTAACAAGACTATATAATAATATGGAATTAAAAACTCCATGTCATTATAAGGGCGCTTCAAGCAACAAGCACATAAAAAACTGCAAATTTGAAAAACCAGTAAAAATGTGCCACGCCCCCAAAACTAAAAAAATTATTTGCTCAAAAACGGTAAGTCAGACAAAGCTCAAATTTCGGATTTACATTACATTCATGATAAGGAACAATATATGTGAAAATAAAGAAAATTAAAAATGTTAGCAATCACAAATGCCTTAAACTGCCTGATTCTTACAGACAGTGGCTCTTAAGTTGTATCACTATGGAGAACCCTGTTTCTGCATTGGGGACAAAACAGGACCCTTTGGAAAATTAAATACCAGAGCTATTTCTCATCTTTGCACCTTATTTTAAAGCTGTTAAAAGCAAAACAGTATGGACAGGCTGAATGATGATTTGTTTGGACTCGTTTGGACAGATTTTAGCATTTTGAAGAAAGAAAACTACTGGGAATGATGAAAAACTATTTTTTTATAGCAAACTAGCTGTACCCGACGCGCGTTGCTACGCCAACAAAAAAATACATCATTATACTGATTTTCATGACAATCGGTTGAACGGGGCAGAAGTTGCTACTCTGCAGTGCCACCTGGTGGAGAGTGGCTTCAATGAGCCTATTATGCACCTTCTACGTGGAAAAATACATATACATAGCAATTTTCATAACAATCGGTCCAGGTATCAAGTAAAGCCGTGACTATACTCAAATTTTGTTTGCAAGATCAATCCATCGCTAAAAATATCAAATAGAAAAAGTTTTAAGTTCCCCCGTTGCATGAAAAGCCATAACACAATAAAGAAACAATTTATTTGTTCAAACTCAAGAAAAATGGCAACAGCTCACTTCTTATCAATGAGATCTTTCACGCGAATTCATTTCTGCATTTTAGTCGTATTTATCCAATGGATTGTGACTTAAATTGGAATAAAAAAGGGATTTTTTTCGAACTGGTCTATAAACATTCCCAGTACCAAAAATAACAAACGGTGAAAGTTTCAGCCAAATCTGCCGGGTAGTTTTTGAGTTCATGGATGACATACAGACAAACATTCATTTTTATATATATAGATATGTTACGTTTATTTTGGTTAAGGGGGATGTGGAGGACTTATTATTTTTGCATATTCAGTTGAATTTGCATGTAATTTTACTTTATACAGGAAAGCTTAGCCGCCAAGTGCATGGCAACAGCAAAAACATTTATTTATAAAGCGAGTCGCTTATTTGGGCCGTGGTAGCCCGATCGGTAGAGTGTCGGATTCGGGGTCGGAGGGTCCTGGGTTCGAACCTCGATGGTCGAAGACCCACCGTCGTCATTAAAGGGGACTGGGCGACGTTAAATATGCTCGTGGTCTCCATGTCCTCCAAGTGAAACGATACCTCTGGGGGTTAGCTATTAGCTCCGGGACTAGTTCTAAATTCTCATTAACTGTTCGATCCGGTGATGGTGCTGCCATCTATCTGGAGGCAAGGCACTTAGTATGCAGTCCTCGACATAAATACAGTTGTAGTCAGTTGTGACTCTGAATAGGAATAGGAGTCGCTTATTTGCTAGATTTTGTCTCTACTTGCATGCCTGCTGGTGGCAGGATGTACGACGTCTATGTTTTTAAATTGTAAATAAAAGAATTTTATTTTATATTCAAGTATTCTTCATATGTTCTCATGTTCGCGGCCAATTGGACCTCGCGACAGGGAAAATACACATATGGAACAAATTCCACTGACGTCATAATTTTAGTTTGGGGGAGGGGGGGGGGTGAGCAAGAACTGTGACATCACAATTTTGATAAAAATATGTTCACGAAAAAGAGCATGACCTGTGGCAAGGAGGGGATTAAGTGAAGTGTGACACTTTGTGACAGGGGGAATGCTGAAAAACATTGTGACATCACGTATGCACAGCCTGTCACAACAAACTTCAAGAGGCTGCAAGTCTTGTTCGCAGTTATGGAATTCCGGAAACGTAAAGGCTCCACTCATGGGCGCCCATATGCAAAATTGTACGGGAGGGGGCGGGGCCTCAAATATTTTAACCGTGGTTTAGCAGGATATTTTCCCTATGGAAACCGATTTCAGGACAGATTGGAGTCATTAAAATTTTACATTTTTAATAACTTATTCATTAACGGCTGGAAAAGAATTTTTTTTTTACATTTTTGCAAAGAAAAAAGTACTAAAAGCAAGGAACTTCTAAATTCTAAGGGGGGGGGGGGGGGCTCAAGCCCCCTATATGGGCGCCCTTGGCTCCATTAGCAGTTGAGGCAGTGAGAAGGAAAGGGATGTAAATGGACATTTTCAAGGTTTGAATAAAACGACTTTAAAGATAACATCCTAGGTAGGCTAACACTGATTTTTTCTTCTAAATCCTGCTGTACAGCAGCACCTACCAGTACTATATCTTGCCCCAAGACAGACGAGGGGTTGTCCTACCATGTGTACCGGATATCCATGACCTTACTACTTTAACTTCACAGTGGTTACACCTTACACACAGTGGTGTCACCTTATTTTAAATCAGCAATTTGTTGCATTTAATTTTTAAAGTACTTCCAAATGAAGCCTTTTTAATGGATAAATTAAAATCAACAAAAGCAAATAAATGTAATTGAATATTGTAATACTTTTAGGTATTTGCATGAAAATTCCTTATTGATAATATGTTCCACGACCTGACCTGAAAAATGCCAAGTATCATTCTATAAATTTTGTTTAAAAAATGGATTAGATAACTCATCACGAGAATAAAATTTCCTATAAAATGAGATCAGAACGAAGTTTCTAGGATGAAAAGTTTTTGGTTTTAAAGAAGAAAAACTACGATTTTTTGCTAAAAAATCACTGTTTTTTGTAACTTTAGCCTCTTTGCGGCACCTGTTAATATTATCGGATAGAGCTGAAACTTAGCAAATCATGTTTTCTAGTCCACTAGCACATTTTAGGGGGGTACCGAGGAAGAAATTCGAAAATCGATTTTTTGTGACCACCCTATTCTCACTGCCTCAGTCGCAAGTAACGAAAGGAGGACACATAGTGAGGAGTTTAATGTGCTTTTTCAATTTATGGCAAAGTAGAAAGTAGAGAAGCACCGAATACTCGGTTGGAACTCGGTGCAAGGCCTTTGACAGACAAACGGAATAATTATTTCGGGCGAACACCTTAATACTGTATAGGGCTCCAAATCCGAAACGCCTTTCTAGATTTTTGTATATATATGATTCAAAACATGGTGAAACTCTCCTGTCGTGCGGTTATTGTCATGTTTTTCCTGGTATCACTAATATTTGCACTAAATTTCTTTTCTTCCATTGTTTGATAAATCTGAATGAAATTACACTTCAAACAAAATTGCTAAAACAAAAGCGGAGATAATTTGCAGCGGCATGCAACCCGCGGATGCTGCTTTTTATTATTAAGCAATGTGCCGATCGATGCAATAAATAAATCATATTTTTACTAAAAATAACTTTGTACTTTTGTTCAATGGGCTTTGTATTGCATACTTATGAGAAGAAAAAAAGAATTATTGTAAACCGTTATCGGATGCTAGAAGATTGCTGCTTAGTTACAGCAAAATGATTATGTATGTGTTATACAGCATCGGAAAAAGGGTTAACAAAAGAAGCTGAGCAGAAAATAGTGTTTTCAACAAGTAATTACCGAAAGTTCACTTTTTTACCTTCAAAACTGAAAAACAAATGATTTTTTATAAAAATTAAAACTTTTTGAAAGTTTTCAATATTGAAGGGGGAAAGTTCCGCATTTCGTGATTCTTAAGGGGACCGTGGACCTTCCAAATAGCTCAAATCGGTCAAAAAAATGATTTTTTTTATTCCGTGGAAGTAAAAATATATGAAGTGTGCTGAATCGTATAAAAAAACCTCTTGTTGATCTGATGTTTTATCGCGAAGTTATATGCGTTTTAAAAAAAAGTAAACTGAGCGTATTTTCCATTAAAAAGGCTGTAAAACATGTAAACAAAGTCGAAAAACTAAGTAAAACTAAGTATCAAACATGTAAACTAAGTTTCAATAAATTCTTACATTGGTATTAATGTCAAATATTTAGTCATCGTGAAAATATCTTTCGGGAGGTATTAAAATACGAAGAACATGAAATGTAGGTGAAATTAGACTTTAACGTCATTTATCTCGGACTGGAAAATTCGACGCGACACAGATTGAAAAAAGCTCCATGCGACTTAATTTTTGTTCGATATGCTTCAAATTTCAGAATATGATACTTTGGTAGTAGTTTGATAAAACTGGGTATGCATTAAGGTTTAAGAGAATTTTCTGTTGCTTAAAAAAATTAAAGTTTGGATTTTTATGTAATATTCGCAACAAAAACTATCGCTTTACGCGAAAAAAAAATACTGTGCAGTTAATAATGGACCAATCCTTAAATGGATACCTAAAGATCTTGGCAATGTTCTGTTCTTTGATAACATGCAAATTGTTTGAGAAAAGAGCAAAAATTGAGTCGCATGGAGTATTTAAAAATTTTTATTTTAAATTCCAAAATTTTTAATTTTAATTAAATTTTTAAATTGTTGCATTTTTTTGGCTTGATATTTTGCATGCTAATAAACTTACTAACTTTTATGCTCAGTTTCATATTTCAAAATTAATAAACAAAAGAAAAAGCTTTCAAGGTCCATGGTCCCCGGGTCCCATACTATATTCGGAGACAGAACAGTATATGAATATAAAATACTCGACAGTCTCTCAATACACCTATAATTTTTACATAATGACTGAAAGTTCAGGAATTTAAAATTAGTTCAATTTCTAACAAACTAATCTTACGGCATTCAAGGAAGTTTTAATGTAAAGAGAATGGAAAAACACTCAGATGTAAAAATGTGAAGCTTTTCAATTTTTCTTAAATCTTATGTCACATTACATTAACTTTACATTACTCTAACTTAGTGTGCTCAGCATTAGCCATAGCCACCAAGTAGCCTTGCCCTTTTGCTTATTTAAATACACGGAGTAGGAAGAAAGAGAAAAATGTCCTACGGGTTTGCTAGTGTAAAAGTGGCAACGATTGTTCACTTTTTTAGAGGGCGCTGTCGGCGAACCGCTCCCGTCATCGCAGCAGATCAATGTAAATGATGCTAAGTTTCTCATTTTTTTAGAGGCAGCTATTAAAGCAAAAAAAGAAAAATACTACTGGAAATTGGTTGTAACAAAGGACTAATATAGTGGACGATGTACGGCTTTCGTTCACAGGAAGTTTGCACAGTATTTTGATGAAAAAATTAATTTTATTTTTCATCACCAACTTACCGAATTCGTCTGCTATTAATATTGCGCTGTGCGATGTTCTTTTTTTACGAGTTGGAATGTTTCTATTCCTGTAAATAATTGACGAAATGAGAATATAGTAGAATTAATTACGTAAATACTTTTTTTTTAAAACTAGTTGTAGATTTCGTGACATGTTTCGAGAACTAATTAAAGCGAAATCATTTTTTGCTTTCACGACCTTTAACAGATAAAAATAAATGTTAATGTTCTATTTACTTAACTTCAAGCTGATGTTGATTATAAAAATTTTATTCATGTATTTATTCACTGCTTAGACATAATTATTATCATTGCTTTTTATTATTAATAAATTTTTTTCTGCAACCAAATCGAAAAAAAAATCACAAAACCTTTTTCATTTAAAAAATACATGTACAAAAAGAGTAAATTTTAATTTTTGAAAATTTGATTAATTTCAACAGAAAATCCCACAAATATTTCAAAAAAGCGTTAAAAGGTATAATTTTTTTAATGAATAAGGTTTCTCTTTTTTCTTTTTTTCCCATTTGGTTGTCGAAATAAATGCCATAATAATAAAAAATAATGATAACAATTCTGTTTAAGCAGTGAGTAAATACATGAATGAAATTATTATAATCAATATCAGCTTGAAGTTAAGTAAATAGAACATTAACATTTATTTTATCTGTTAAAGATCGTGAAAGTAAAAGTTATTTCGCTTTAATTAGTTCTCGAAACATGTCACGAAATTTACAACTGATTAAAAAAAAAGTATTTACGTAATTAATTCTACTATGTTCTCATTTCGTCAATTATTTACAGGAATAGAAACATTCCAACTCGTAAAAAAAAGAACATCGCACAGCGCAATATTAATAGCAGACGAATTCGGCAAGTTGGCGATGAAAAATAAAATTAATTTTTCCATCAAAATACTGTGCAAAGTTCCTGTGGACGAAAACCGTACATTGTCCACTATATTAGCCCTTTATTACAACCAATTTCCAGTAGTATTTTTCTTTTTTTTGCTTTAATAGCTGCCTCTAAAAAAATGAGAAACTTAGCATCATTTACATTGATCTGCTGCGATTGACGGGTGCGGTTCGCCGACAGCGCACTCTAAAAAAGTGAACAATCGTTGCCACTTCTAAATAGGAAAGATTTATCTCCTCCCTTCTACCTCCCTGTTTAAATATAAAATTAAAAAGATAGTTTTAAACACTACACGTGTTTGAAGAAAGAATTCACTAATCAGTCTGTTATTTATAACATTCTCCTGTTATTATTTCATAAAAATCAAACTGGAAGTTTCAAATAGCAATTTGAGTTTTTAGACGAAGTAATTTACTCAATTATAACATTAAAATCCAAGAATATTTTGCCAAATTTTCAAAACAAAAAAATCACATCCAAATGCGCCGCTCTTCTATGCTACAGTCTCTTCCGCCCGGGGCCGTGCCTCTATTTGCCGCCCTTTCATTCAGACATATTTAATACGTTAAACCATCGAAAATTATTGAAATTAAAATTGAAAACTTTATTTAAGGGAGAAACAAAATTGATTTAATCTGTATTCTTCCTACAAAAAAAAGAGGGGGGGGGGGGATGTCCGGCGCCTAGAGAAATATTCCAAATTTACATCAACAATCGCTGTTAAAAGTGATGTTTGGGGAAGTAGGGTTCTCTCCCAAATTTTCATCAAAACTGAAGTCAGTTTTAGCTTTTGGTGACGTAAGGAAGTGGGGGTCTTTTCCAGAATATTTTCCAAAATTAAGTTTTAAAAATAAAATTTAAGTTCATCTCAAAGGACGTTAAGGGAATGAGGAAGGATCAGAGCCTCACTATGGAAATATTTCAATTTTGAACATTGAGAAGCACAGTTGTATGTATCAATATTAGTGATGTGTCGGATCGTTAAAAGTGTAGATCCGCAGATACGGATCATTAGTGTCAAGATCCACGGATACGGACACGGATCTCAAAACTTTTTTTACCCGATTCAACTATCCAAGTGTAAAATTTGTTACTGAAGGTTTTCCCGTCAGAATAATGGCAGTTTCTTTAAAAAATGTCAACTGCGGCAAACGTATAATCAAGACTGTGGTTTATTCTTTAAAGAAATCTCTGTTAAAATTGAGGGAGAGTTGGAAGGAATGGGTCAGCGCTGCATTAATGCTTAGATGGAATGTGAAAAATTATTTCTAGTTTACTCGGTAAATGTAGGATACAGGAGGAAGAAAATAAAGCTGCTACTGGACAGGCTAGAAATAATTTTTCCCATTTTATTTCAGCATAAATGCAGCGCTGACCCATTCCACCGAACTTCTCCGACCGACAAAATACAGATCCGGGAACACCTTTACAAACAATAAATAGAGAATTTAATCTCAATTTTTTTTAAAGGATGCTGAGAAAAACAAAAATGAAGAATAACAGAAACCCCAAATCAATAACAAAAACTAATATTAAATTAAAAATAGAAAACATGTCCCAGAGAGCCGACCTCAAATTAAGATGAATTTCGCGGGTCAGATTACACATTTGTTAACAAATATGAACTGACAGCAGGTAAAAATTTTAAATCAATGAGCTTTTTCTCCTTATCTTCCGACTATGAAATCGCTACCAATCACGCATATAAAGGCTTAGAATTGCATTTAAAATTTACTTAACAAGATTATAGCTCCTACTGTGTATTATAAGTTAGAAGTTTCAAATAAATATCAAACGCAGAAAACTTCGTTCTTTCAAATTAGTGCCAACATTTTTAACGTATGAGTAAATTTTTACTACAATAATTGTGAAAAACGTTAAATCGGTTTTTAATTAATATCTCTGGTAATTAAAGTTCTAGAAAAACGAGGCCAAGCTAAGAACACTTTCGATCAAGTCACCTTTTGAACGAAAAATGAACTATCAAAATCGGTTCATCTGTTTGGGAGCTACGATGCCACAAAAAGACACACTGATACACACTTTTAAAACTTATTTCCCCTTCCTTTTTGCAATAGGGGGGGAGGGGTAAAAATTGGCTTCTGAAATGATACCTTATAATTTAAATAGGGAATAAAACCTAATTTAAACGGAATTTAAGAGTCTTTTATTCAAATATTAAAATTTTTTTTTAAATAGAAATGATCCGTTTAAGATCCGTCAAAAAAGTAATGGAAACGGATCTTTCTTTTCCCTTGGATATCCGCGGATTTGGATATGGATATCCGGAACATCACTAATCAATATACCAAAACCTTGCATTTAGAAGGCTTTTTTTTTGGCCTCCAGAGCAGTGGCGCCGACTCCATGGGACCTGAGGGGGCCCGAGCCCCCTCAAAAAAAATTTTGAGGGGGTAGAGCCCCCTCAATAATTTAAGAAAATTATTAGTTATTTAATGCTTTAAAAACTCACAAATTTGTCTCAGTATTTTTTATTTTCCTTGTTTAAAGATAGTTACCTTGTAAAATACATTCAGTAATGGGTTACAACAAATAATTTTTACGGTAAAAAGCAGGTTAACTGAAAACGAGTTGTGTGAATAATGATAGTGTAACGTTGCTGCGAGCGCTTAGAATTTGTCCCAAGTGTGTGAACTTGCGAATAGTCTGTTCGATCAACAATGGGGCAGAAGCGATTGAACAACTTGGCTGTTCTTCATAACCACCCAGATATTTTGGATGAATTGGATATTCGACCAGTCGTCAACGACTTCAAATTCAGTAAAATTCAGTAATCTAGTCAGGCGGTCGACATTTGCACCTTTCTAAAGACAACCCTAATATTGGTATTTAAAGCAGTTTTAAAAATCTCTGTAAAATAGATAATTAACTACATATAGAATGTTAGATTTAAAACTTCGAAATATTAGTACTATTTTATTACCGTATTACTATAGTACTGCATTAGTTATTTTCAAATACTTAAATATATTTAGAATATAAGACCCTATAAAAACCCGCTATTTACATACTATATTAACTTTATTAAACAAAGTAACTGTGGGATATTATTTTTATTTAATGAATTCTGAGCCTTATTCAAAGCAAGTTTAAATTAGCTATTTCACTTATTAATCAAAGTGCGACAGCAATATCTTATGCTTTATTTTTTAAATGATAGTTTAAGATTTATTTAAATATAATTTCAATCTTTTTTAGATATATATTCACTATTCTGCAATAGACTAAAAACAAAATTATTATACTATAAATTAAATTATTTTTTTACAAAAATACCGTACATGTGGGGTTTTTTTTTTTTTTTTTTTTTCGTTTTTCAAAGCCAAAACATGTGTTGAGTTAGCGAGAGTAGAGTTTTCGGGATTCTAATGTTGATAATATATATTACTCTAAAATGCTTAAAAAACTGTAAAACTTACTTTTTCCATCTCCAATTTAAAAAATTTCCCGGGATTAAACCCGTGGTATGCCCCCCACTCTCCCAATATTTTTTGTATTTGGGCGCACTGGGAGTGCCCTTCCATGCAAGTCAAGTGCCCTACCTTATATCAATGCCTAGCCACGGAACAGCGCGATTTCTCCCAAAATAGAACTGTAAAAATGTCCCACAGTGAAGACAAGTGACATGATCTAATTGAACCAGAAAATTTGTATACAAATTCTTAGATTGACTTTGAAAACGCCATGCCGCATATTGTTTGTCTATATAAATCATATACACCAGAAAATACGAGTGTAAATTGGCATTTTCAAGGTTCAAAAAATCTGAACTGTCTTTTTTTTGGAAAAGGGGGGGGGGGGAGGGGGGACGCCGTGGGATTACATAACCCATGGATCACCGGCGACGTCTAGCCCCCTCAATAATTTTTGCAAGTCGGCGCCCCTGCTCCAGAGTACTAGATTTAAAGTATTGTTACAAATTCTGTAAATAGTAATAATTTTTGTGATTAATTTGTCGTAATCTAGCTAAATTAGGCGTTTATTAAATTATCTTTCATCTAAAATAATTTTAGTAACGTAACTTGTAAATAGTTTCTTGTAATGAATATACAGCCCCATTACATTCGGCTCAAGTATACGGTCCCCTATTTTCCATTGATAAGGTTTGTGCATGAAAAGAAGATACTAGAAGCATTTGGAAAATTGTGGAAACTTTTCGATGTCTATAAAAAGCCGTTACGCATGATAAAAAGTTTAGTTTTGATTGAGAATTTGTACTGAGAGTGTATTAGCTCTGTTTATTGCGAGGCATTTCGCTGTGTTGTTTTTCGTATTTGGATGAAAATACGTGTGTAACCGTCGAGTTTACGGTGTTGATAGATATTTGCTTCATTGCTGATGATTCATTTAGCAGTTGTTGACGATCTTTCCTGTACATAGTGTAAATAAATTTCCTGTGTTTCCCTCAAGAACTGTGTCTTCATTTCAAGAAAGTTGGAAGTCTCACCGAATTCGTTACAGTATGATTCCCTTAAGAATTTTTTTCTCATCAAAGGTGCTGAATCTTCGCCCCCTCCATCCCACCTTAGCTGGGCCACTTGATGTACCCAACCCTAGCCCGATCATTCCAAATTTCCCCAGAAGGGGGGGGGGGGGTGTCAATTTACCATAGAAAAAACAAATAATCCCCCTCGGCGGAGGGGGGCAATGTAACATATTACTCAGGTCATTTTTGAGTTCAAAGTGCATGAGCAAGTAGCTGTAAGCCATGAGTCACTAACAGGGTTATCATAGGCACCTGGGGCACCAAGAGGGTCAAAGAAGATGGGGGGGGGGGGAGCTAAGCCACTGGGTACATCTCTAATAGAAAGTAAGAGTCGAGTGACTTACCTACAATGGACAAGTACTTTTCGAACTTATAACGCATTCATTCCATCCACGTCAGTCTTCAACAAGGAAAATTTAAACTTTGAACGCAGTAGCAATTTAACTGCATATATCTCCATTTTTAAATAGAAGACACAGAAGAAGGAACTCATAAAACCTTTGCAATTGCTCGAAAAGATTCGATACTCACGATCGTTTTCCTAGGAGGATCAAAATAATGAAATTGTTGAGAAAGGTTCGGTTTGTTACATTCTGCCAACATTGGATGGATAAACTACTTCAATATACTAACTAACGGATGCTTCGTATTCAATAAAAAGGATGGTTTCATAACTTATAACATTTTTTTAAAAAAAGGAGTTTCTCTAATAAGCACACAATAGCTTAGTAGAAAACATAAGGACATCAAAAATTCATCGACCAACTAAGAACCACGGTATCAACAATGGCAATCGGTCACAGTTAAGTTTAACTGCTCGAACTGGAGTATGACATGAAGCGGCTCCTCCTCCTCAATCGGCATCATAATGGTCGTGCTCGAATGGACCCACAAGACAAGCTAGGTACTGTAGCAGACGAAAATCCCGTTCTACTACACCTATTCCTATTCAGAGTCACAACTGACTACAACTGTATTTATGTCGAGGACTGCATACTAAGTGCCTTGCCTCCATTATTTTATATACAGATAGATAGCAGCACCATCACCGGATCAAACAGTTAATGAGAATTTAGAACTAGTCCAGAAGCTAATAGCTACCTGGTGCTAGCACCCCCAGAGGTATCGTTTCACTTGGAGGACATTGAGACCACGAGCATATTTAACGTCGCCCAGTCCCCTTTAATGACGACGTTTATAAAAGTTTTTACGTATACCCCTTTCCACAACGCGAAATTTTGACTTACCCGAGGGGTCTTGGAACGCATCCCTCGCGTAAGTCGGGACTCGACTGTACTGATTAAATTTACAAAACTTTTATGGTTTTTATAATGCAAAAAACTTTAAAAATACCTCTTTTTTAAACAGAAGAAAAATTTTATGAGCCGCTCAAAAGCAAGTGTTAATAGGTGTAGTATAGGGCCGTGGTAGCCCGATCGGTAGAGTGTCGGATTCGGGGCTGGAGGGTCCTGAGTTCGAACCTCGATGGTCCAAGACCCACCGTCGTCATTAAAGGGGACTGGGCGATAGCTCTGGGAGTGTTAGCACCAGGTAGCTATTAGCTCCTGGACTAGTGTTAAATTCACATTACGTGTTCGATCTGGTGATGGTGCTGCCATCTATCGGTAAATAAAATAATGGAGGCAAGGCACTTAGTATGCTGTCCTCGACATAAATACAGTTGTAGTCAGTTGTGACTCTGAATAGGAATAGGCCGGACATTCAGGGGTAAAAACATTAAAACTATCAATGGTCATCCGCCACATTCGGCTTAAACCACAGCAGGTGGCGAGCGAAACGAACAGGGGGTGGTGCCTCCTAGTACAGTCTAAGGAAGTGGGTAAATAACTAAATTTACAGTCACAGATGTTATGAGACAGCGTTGCCTGAATGATTTGAGAAATAATCTAAAAAGCTTTTCAGCTTTGCAGAAACGTCAAAGGAATGCAAACAAATACCTGGGCAGTTCCATTAAAAAGAAAACTTTTACGAAAATATAATTTTATAATTAGATTGACTATGTATACTTTATATACTAATTATACTTTATCGGAATCAAGTGCTTCAATACATTTCTATTTCATTTAAAATATGGGTGGGGGGGGTCATAGCCCTATATTTTTAATGAAATAATAATTTTAAAATGAGTGAGCCACGATTGTATGGCAGAAAACATTTTTTTAAAAACTTTTGGCTCAATTGTACTTAGGCATCCGACCAAAAAAGGGGGGGGAGGGGGTATTTTAGCTCTTAATCTGGGTGTTTTTTCCCACACTGCTTTCTAAAACCACAAATTTGAAAATTGTACAAATCAGCTTATCCGCCTTAAACATAAAGGAGTAGTAAAAAGTGCACCTGAACCCCGTATGAAAAAGAAAGGTAACTTCACCTTTTATCTAGCTTTATCGAGTTGTATTTGTGAAAAAAAGTTCTTTGATCTGGTGTTATCAAATTAACTAACTTAGCCAGACAATCAGTTGACACTATTTATTTCCCCCGTCTTTTTTTTGGGGGGGGGGGCAATAAGTTTTGCTTTATTGATTTCATTTAGTTAGGAACATAGTTTTACATTGCTTATATCGCTTACAATGTAGAAAAAAAAAAAAAAAAACACTTTGTCTATCTTCTTCGCTTAAAAGATAGTTGCTTTGCACATTTTAACCCCCCCCCATTAATTTTATTTTTGCGCTTTAGTTTTTATATTCTATACATATGCAACGACTTGCAAGCATTACATAGGTATACACATCATCGAACGACCAACTTTTCAAGAGGCATCTTTTTATTGACCAACAAACATAACTAACAATCACTTAAACAAGTTCAGAATTCACATACATTCATTGATAGTTACAAAATTGTTCTAACAAAACACTGAATATTACAGGCACTTGTAGCAGATAATTTTATCTTTTCAAAATGAAGAAAAAAAAAAAAACATGACTTCATCAAGCAGTTAGTTACCGTCCTTGTCCTGGACTAAGGCAGATCTACATGCAATATATCGACAGCCCGGTTATCCACTTTCCTTATATGTACCAGTTTGTTGGCAATCCCCAGCTTTAATGAAATGACATCTGCCTCCAGTTAAGTTATTCCCTATTCCAGACTGACGAGTCCAAACAAGGACGAAATTGCAGTCTCTGAATGGGATAACTGGGCTGTCGGTATATTGGCTGTAACTCTTCATTATTAGTAAAGAGTGAAATGCCGTAATATGAGGCTGATTGCTCTATGTTCATTAAATGACATTGTCGGAATGATACAGCAGCAGAAAACATCAAGAAGAGAAAAATGGCTGGGTTGCCAGATGTTAAAGACACAGAGTTGACTAAAATACCCAAATGAGAGGAGGCTACTTTAAAAGAATTGATAAGATAAACTCATTTTTTAATTGAAACACATTCTTTATTGAAGGGAAAAAAAATGTTGTATGTATTATATAACTTCACCCCTGTTAAATATTTCATGTATTTTTAATAACTCAAAAAATAGATGCATATACTCATGTAATACTTCTTATATACATATTTTTTCACAGTGAAAAAATATATTAAATATAAAATTTGACCACTTTAATTTGAGAATTGCGATTTTTTTTTTTTTTTTTTTTTTTTTGCACCAGGTATTCCAAATATATGGTAATGCTGTATTGCCTCGTAAGAAATGATTTTCATTATAACTATCACAAAAAATGAATGTGCTACAGATTAAGCACTGAGTTTGTACAATTTGCCAGTACAAATAATTTCTTGCTTTTTTTTTTTTTTGTAAGAAATCGAAAAAAATAAATAAAGAATGAAACAATAATAATAAGATTAAAAACAGAGTTACTAAGAAAACCATTTTACATTTTAATCGCTTTTAGGCAAAATAGTAGCAGTTTTTTTTTTTTACAAAGTAGTTGTTTTTGCCTTAATTTAAGCCACAGTAGTCGTCATAGTCTGCAACTTCTCAAAATAGTTGCAATGGTTGCTTTTTTAGTCGCCACTGGCAGCCCTGTAATCAGTCCTCATCAAATGCCTTTTCATACTTGAACTCAGAGAAAAGGTCTTGTCGCACTAATCACAAGAGGATGGTTTTTCGACACTGTGCGCCCTCAAATGCATTTTCAAATGGTGACTCTGAGAAAATGACTTGCTGCAATAATCACAAGAGTACGGTTTTTCATTAGTGTGTATCCTCAAATGCCTTTTCAAGTTGGATCTTTTAGAAAATGCCTTTTCACAATAATCACAAGGAAGTGGGTTTTCATTAGTGTGTATTCTCAAATGCCTTTTCAAACTTGAACGATCAGAAAATGCCTCTTCACAGTAATCAGAACAATATGGTTTTTCATTAGTGTGTATCCTCACTTGCATTTTCAACTGTGAACTACCAGAAAAAGTCATTTTACAATATTCACAAGAGTACGGTTTTTCGACACTGTGTGCCCTCAAATGCATTTTCAAATGGTGACTCTGAGAAAATGACTTGCTACAATAATCACAAGAGTACGGTTTTTCATTAGTGTGTATCCTCAAATGCCTTTTCAAGTTGGATCTTTTAGAAAATGCCTTTTCACAATAATCACAAGGAAGTGGGTTTTCATTAGTGTGTATCCTCAAATGCCTTTTCAAACTTGAACGATCAGAAAATGCCCTTCCACAATAATCACAACAATATGACTTTTCAGTAGTGTGTACCCTCAAATGTCTTTTCAACTGTGAACTACCAGAAAATATCATTTCACAATATTCACAAGAGTACGGTTTTTCGACACTGTGTACTATCAAATGCCTTTTCAAATGGGGACTCTGAGAAAATTCCTTTCCACAATAGTCACAAGAGTATGGTTTTTCTTTGGTATGTGTCCTCAAATGCCTTTTCAAGTTGGATCTTTTAGAAAATGCCTTTTTACAATAATCACAAGAAAGTGGGTTTTCATTAGTGTGTATCCTCAAATGCCTTTTCAAATGCAAACTATCAGAAAATGTCATTTCATAATATTCACAAGAGTACGGTTTTTCATTAGTGTGTATCCTCAAATGCTTTTTCAAATGGCGACACTGAGAAAATGCCTTTTCCCAATAGTCACATGAGTATGGTTTTTCTTTGGTATGTGTCCTCAAATGCCTTTTCAAACTTGAAAAACCAGGAAATGTCTTTCCACAAATATCACAACAATATGGCTTTTCATTAGTGTGTACCCTCAAATGCTTTTTCAAATGGGGACTCTGAGAAAATGCCTTTCCACAATAATCACAAGAGTATGGTTTTTCCTTGGTATGTATCCTCAAATGCGTTTTCAAACTTGAACTAACAGAAAATGCCTTTCCACAATAATCACAAGAATACGGTTTTTCATTAGTGTGTATCCTCAAATGTCTTTCCATATCATAAGTACGTGAAAATGTCTTTTTACAACAATAACAAGCGAAGGGTTTATCTTCAGTGCACAATGTTTCAAGCATATTTGGGTTTGTATTCACAGGAACTGACATGTCAAAAAAATTAAGGGATTATTTTTCTAAACGAAGCAGTAGCGCAAAAGTAGATTCCAGGTAGGTTCAAAATTATTCAGTTGCACTATATAAACGTTATTTGATTCATCATTTTTTTCAGTTGGGCATGTAATCCGTTAAATTTTACACTAACCAGAGCAGTTGTAACGCTTCCACAATCTGCATTTAGAAAAAGTGCATTACATTAGTTTTGTTGAGGAATGAATGTCCTTAGAGAATAATCATAAAAATAGGGATTTCTCTTAACACTGATGAAGACATCTGTCGTCAAAGGCACCTATTTCGCGAGGACTCTTAAATCATTACCCTCGGTGGCAAGTTTTCACAAAAACAGATAAATAAGAACTTTGCAGCCTGTATTTTTAAATATTCTGTGTAGGAGACGTTCATACAGAGGCCATGTTCCACATCTACTCTCAGATGTCAAATTTTCAAAAATTGAAGTACGATATTAAAGTATTATTTCAGCATATAATGGAGTGCAATAATGAATGGCCTCCTTCAAAATCAAGTCGAGACAGCATACCTACATCATAAACTGCTCAATGTTCGAAAGTCACTCGCATCCAAACAGAATCTCCGATGTTAACGATGTGATGTCCCGTTTTTCAGAGCTTAACTTAGCATTAAAAAGCACTTTCACACATAAAAAGCTGAAAAGATATTATGTAATTGTTTTTATATTAATATAAGAACAAGTTCTTATACAGGGTTCGTACTAAATTTCAGAAATAAAATGAAGGAGTTTTGGAGGAGTTCTGAAGGAGTGATTTTGAAGGAGTACTTTTGGGCAGGAGTACTTAAATGATCTCAGACGTTTTTACAACATATTTGATCCTCTTCCCCCTTTGTCACACTTCACATTATTTCTCCATTTGTCAAATGTCATATTTCTCATAAAAATGTTGTTATAACGAGCTGATGTGTGCATCACATGACTTCCTTTTACACCAATTTAATGCTATTTCCCTATTATTGCAATTTTAATGGGATTCTCTCTCTAACTCTTTAAATATCACTAGCAATGGCCACATTGAAAGCAGATTTAAAAAAAAAAAAAAAATCGCCAAATTTTTCGCCAAGTTGGCGACAAAACTTGGCAACCAAAAGACTGGCGATATATCGCCAAGTGACCGCCAAATTATAACACCACTTGAGTTTGCATCGAAATTAACAATGATTTCCCCCCAAAAAGGTGCAAAAGGCCCCTTTAGAAACACCCGAATGCAACCAAAATAGGAGGTGCACAACTAGACCCTTCTACGAGTCTATGTACCAAATTTCAACTTTCTAGGACATACCATTTTTGAGTTATGCGAGATACATACGCACATACGCACATACATACAGACGTCACGAGAAAAGTCGTTGTAATTACCTCGGTGATGGTCAAAATGGATATTTCGCGTGTCTATACATTCTTAGGCACTTTTCCGCATGTGGTCGAATCGAAAAAAAAACTCAACATTCATTTGGGGGTGAGCAAAATGGAAATTAAGGGCGATTTTTGAGTGAAAATTTTTTCGCGAATACAATACTTCCTTTTTTGTAAAAGGAAGTAATAACTGAGTAATGTCACTTTTTGTCGCTCTTGCTCTTCCCCTTGTCACAATTTCATGAACCATTCTCCCCCTTTAAGGTATGACATCACACATAGATGACCTTTTTAGAATGTCAAAACTGCAATTTATGAAGCAATTGTTTTCTTTAACAAAATCACTTAATATAGTACATCCACTTAAGTATTTTTAAACATTTAAATAATAATTAGACAAACTGACTTTAGCTGTTGAGAGTGTGGTGGGGGAAAAGCAATAATCAAAACTTGAAATGCTTTTGAAATGTCTTAGTCATCTAATATTTTCACCTTCAACTTTTAATTAATTTATCAATTTGTAAATCACATTTTTATAAAAAATAAAATAAACATACGAAATTACTACATTAAAATCGCCCTTATACATTCGCCCTTGTGACGATGTGATAAAGCTTAGTTGTCGTTTGAAATAATTTAAATTACTGTCACAGAGGAAGATTATGTAGTCTTGAACTAAAAAAGAAGGAATTTTGAAGGAGTTAAAACCAAAATGAAGGAGTCTGAAGGGCCCTTCAAAAAAAAAATTCCAAATGAAGGAGTATTGGAGGAGTTTTGAAGGACCGTACGAACCCTGTTATAAAATTGTTAAAAAGATTCATGTTCATAATCGGGCTTGATTTATATCAATACATGCTCAAGTATTAGGAGACATAAAAACATGTTTTTTTTCTTGAAGTTAAAACTACGAAAAAATTCTCCTCACGAGTCATTCCATGTCAAGTGACCTAGGGGTCCCCACTCGACCATCTCCGATTTGGATGAAATTTTATAAAGGAGTAGAGAAACAACTAACCTTTGAAACTAATCAATGCAAATTTTCAGCTTCCTAGATCCAAATCCTGAAGATCCAGGATCTCCGAAAAATGGGATCCAAGATGGCAAATCAGCTTTTTGTGGCAAATTGCCAAGTTTACACCAATTTTACAGGAAATTTCATTTGATTTTGATTTTATTTAAATTGAAATAAATTATTACTTTTATTACTTCCTATACTATTATCATCATTTATATTTATTTATTTATGTGTGTGATAAATTTAAGTTTTATACACTGATAGTAAAGCATCGAAAAGCTATATATGTCTAACAAGTTTTGTATGCATATATTTTCATCAGTGGCACTAAAAGGTAACTTTTTAATGATATGTATGCAAAATTTAATAATTTTTTTGGTAGCCTATAAATCCTATATTTTTTTAAAAATGTGTCCTATATTTAAAAAAAAAACCTATATTTTTGTCAGTTTGTTTTACTTTAATCCCTGCATTAGTGTGTATCTTCAAATGTCTTTTCAAATGCGTATTAACAGAAAATGACTTTTCAAAATAATCACAAGAATATGGCTTTTCATCAGTGTATATCTTGAAATGTGCTTTTAAACTTGAACTATCAGAAAATGTGTTTTTACAGTACTCACAAGAAAATGATTTTTCATTAGTGTGTACCCTGAAATGTCTTTCCAAGTTAGCATTTTGAGAAAATGTTCTTTTACAACACTCACAAGAATATCACTTCTCATTAGTGTGTATCCTCAAATGTGTTCTTAAATTTGAACTAGCACAAAATGTCTTTTTACAATACTCACAAGCGTATGGTTTTTCATTAGTGTGTATCCTCAAATGTGTTTTAAAACTTGAACTGTAAGAAAATGTCTTTTTACAATACTCACAAGCGTATGGTTTTTCATTAGTGTGTATCCTCAAATGTGTTTTAAAACTTGAACTGTAAGAAAATGTCTTTTTACAGTACTCACAAGAATATGGTTTTTCATTAGTGTGTATCCTCAAATGTCTTTTCAAACTTGAACTATCAGAAAGTGCCTTTTTACAGTATTCACAAGAATATGGCTTTTCATTAGTGTGTATCCTCAAATGTCTTTTCAAAGTCGAACTATAAGAAAGTGTCATTTGACAGTATTCACAAGAATATGGCTTTTCATTAGTGTGTATCCTCAAATGTCTTTCCAAGTTTACCTTTTGAGAAAATGTTCTTTTACAACGCTCACAACAATATCGCTTCTCATTAGTGTGTATCCTCATATGTGTTTTTAAATTTGAACTAGTACAAAATGTCTTTTTACAATACTCACAAGCATATGGTTTTTCATTAGTGTGTATCCTCAAATGTGTTTTAAAACTCGAACTATCAGAAAATGTCTTTTTACAGTACTCACAAGAATATGGCTTTTCATTAGTGTGTATCCTCAAATGTTTTTTCAAGCTCGAACTATCAGAAAATGCATTTTTACAGTACTCACAAGAATATGGTTTTTCATTTGTGTGTACCCTCAAATGTCTTTCCAAGTTTGAATTTTGAGAAAATGTTCTTTTACAACGCTCACAACAATATCGCTTCTCATTAGTGTGTATCCTCATATGTGTTTTTAAATTTGAACTAGCACAAAATGTCTTTTTACAATACTCACAAGCGCATGGTTTTTCATTAGTGTGTATCCTCAAATGTGTTTTCAAACTCGAACTCAAAGAAAATGTCTTTTTACAGTACTCACAAGAATATGGCTTTTCATTAGTGTGTACCCTCAAATGTTTTTTCAAAGTCGAACTATCAGAAAATGCATTTTTACAGTACTCACAAGAATATGGTTTTTCATTACTGTGTATTCTCAAGTGTATTTTTAAGTTTGAACCACTAGAAAATGCCTTTTTACAATAATCACAAGAATATGGCTTTTCATTAGTGTGTATCCTCAAATGTTTTTTCAAACTCGAACTATCAGAAAATGCATTTTTACAGTAGTCACAAGAATATGGTTTTTCATTTGTGTGTACCCTCAAATGTCTTTCCAAGTTTGAATTTTGAGAAAATGTCTTTTTACAATACTCACAAGTGTATGGTTTTTCATTAGTGTGTATCCTCAAATGTGTTTTCAAATTCGAACTATAAGAAAATGTACTTTTACAGTACTCACAAGAATATGGTTTTTCAATAGTGTGTAGCGTCAAATGTGTTTCCAAGTTTGAATTTTGAGAAAATGTCTCTTTACAATCATCAAAAGAATATGGCTTTTCATTAGTGTACAATGTTTCAAGCACATTGGAGTTTGTTTCTATAGAAACAGACATGCCAAAATAATTCAATTTTTTTTTTTTCCGAATGAAGCAAAAGCGTAAAAGCATAGATTCTAAAAGAGAAAATCAATAATATGCCAGTTCAACACATAAAACGCTACATGATTCTTTTTTTCTATTCAGCTTGTCAAGTTTATATTAAGCAGAGCAGAAGTTCCACAATTTGTATCCAGAAAAAGTGTTTCACATTTCTTTTGCTGAGCAATGTCCAGGGAGAATAATCTAATGAAAACATTGGTTGTCAAAGGTATGTATTTTCCAATGAGTCTACATTTATGCTTTCAATATAAAGTTTTTAAAAGCAACATAAATAAGCTCCTTGCAGCTTGAATTTGTAATTCTTGCGGGTGAAAGTTGTTTACATATCGGGCATGTTCAACATGTACTCTTCGATTCCAAAGTTTTAAAAACTCTACTGTGATGTCACAAAATATTATTTTAGGATGTTGTGGAGAGCAACATTGAATGGCCTCTTTCGAAAGACTGTCGGGACAGCAAACCTATGGGAGAACTGTTCAACGATTGAAACTCACTCGCATCCGAATGGGATCTCCCGACGATGAGACGTCCAGTCACACAGAGCTGAACTTGACGCCAGCATCTTCACACAGAAACAGCTGAAACGATTTCACATTATTAAATTATTCCTATATTAATGTGAAAACAGTTTCCTATAAAACTTTGAAAGATTTATGTTGAAAACGTACCAGTTTTCTAGTAAAGAAACATATCAGATACTTGGTGATAATATGTTTAAGAAAATAGTATGCAAATAAATAGTATGTGGGTCAATTCATGTGAAATCATACAGGCCATGTTGCTTACTATTTTTTATTTTAAAAGTTTTTGCCTGTTAATTAACTGTCGTATTGAGAGTCTGAAACAGTGGTTTAAAAATTTTTAAACCTTCAGAATTTTTAGCGTTCCCGTTATGCGTTTTTCAAAGGGCGCGGCGCCCTGCCCCTTTTCTTTAAAGAGCTGATGCGCCCTGCCCTCTTTAGACCCGAAGAAACGCGCCCTGCCCCTGCAGTAGAATTTTAATCATGCGCCCTGCCCTTTTACTGGTGTACAAACAATTTATATTTACGATATCTGAAGGGGAGGAAGGAGGAAACGAAGTTTGAAAGGAAGATTCAAAATCATGACGTCAGCGCTTTCGCTCCCCATCGAACGTTCATGGAAGGAGGGAGGGGGAGGGGCGGGAACTGACCGACCCAGCACCTCACATCTTGCACCCTTTTTTTTTTATTCCATGCGGTGAACTGGACAAAGCACGTGCGAATTTGCGGTCTGATCTCTGCCTACGTTTTTCTGAGAACGCTATTCTAATTTTTTTCCGCCATGCCTTCTATGAATCGCAAACGGGAAGATGCAAGAACAAAGGAAGGAGCATTATGTAAGAAAATAGTAGATATGTTCAAAGTGCAAGAATTTTATTTTTACATTAATTTTTAATACTATCTTAGTATCGGCATCGCTTCAATTAGTGTCGAAAATCGGAGCATCCACGTGCTGTTATAAAGTAGAAATTGAATTACAATATTTCCTCCTTAACATACCTGAAATTATCATTCTACAAAATAAAATAAAGAAAGGGAAAAAAAATGTTTCATAAATGAACTTACGATTTAAAAAGTAAAATAGAAAAAGGAACTAGTTTGCGCAAGAAGTGCAGATCGACCGAAAAATAATACTGTTGAGGAATTCATATGTTTAACAAAAGTAAAATTGACTTAATAAGTGTGTATTTTATACTTCTCATTAAAAGGGTACATCGCGCGATTTTTTTTTTCATTATTTATTGCTTTATAATATTGCATTGTTTCTTTCCCCACAATCGTTTTCAGGAAAATATTTATCAAATGAAATATTTACAACCATTCGCATTTATATCGTAATATCATTCATGTCGTGAATAAAGGGCGTGAATCAGTGATGGGAGATCGCCAAAACCTCCCCAAAAGGTCCGTACTCATCAAATCTGAATCGTAACATTATGATTTCTCTTTTCCTTTTTTTTTTTTTTTTGGATGATTTTCTTCTAATTAAATATAATGTAAGTATGGTATAAGTGCATCGTTCAAGAAATTTCATTCGGTTAAATTAGAAATCCCACCCTCTCCTGAAAATGTAAGTTTCAGCACCCCCCCCCCCCCCGTTCTATAACCATTTGATTTATTTATTTACGCTGCTTTATTTCACTTTCATTTTTAATTACACATGCATAATTCTAGCACAGCGCTGTAAGCCACGGGGAAGCTCTTTATACTATCGCTATTTTTAAAAATTAGTCTCTTTATATCTCTACAATCGAGTCCCGACTTACGCGAGGGATGCGTTCCAAGACACCTCGCGTAAGTCGGAATTTCGCGTTGTGGAACAAGGTATGTTTAGTAATTTCTTATAAGCATACCCAATTGTTTCAGACGTTTGTAACACCTCTCATATTGTTTCAAACCATTTATTAATGATATATTGCAGTATCTTTTACAAAGAACCGACTTTTTTTGTATTTTAGAAAAAGCGTTATTATTTGACATAAAATTCTGCACAAAATCAATGATTAATGGGGGAGAGAAACTTAAAATAAAGCAGTATGGGGTACTTACAGTATGTACACTACAGCATTATTATAGCACTTAACAGTATATATATAGTAAATATCTTTATAATTTAAAAAATGAAGAAGGTTTATGCAGAATGTATTTTATCAACGTTCATATGTAAAATGAAAAAAAAAAAAAGTTAAGAATCGGAGCGGTTATTTGTATAAACTAAAGCAAAGCGTTGTTAGACTAATACAGTGGGTGAACTTCCGCTTTCAGTGATGCTAAAGGGATGAAAGTCCATTCACAAAACCAATATTTAGTATCAACGAAGCCCATTCTAACTGTCCACCGCTCTTTTCCGAAAAATTTCATGTTGCAAGCGAATAATTTGTGTCCACTCCGCACTAAAAAATTCATTACTCATGAAAAACTCGCGTTATAGCCATTTCGCGTAAGTCGGATCGCGTTGTAGCGGGATCCGACTGTATTTGAAAATTTCGTGTATTTTCGATCTTTTCCCTATTTCTTAATCACATGTGAGATGTGACTATCTTTTTTTTTTTTTCTCTCTCTCTCTCCTTTTTATTTTTCTGCTATCTTTACGCGCACGCCGAAGTTCATCGGCAACGGAGTGTACGCATGACGTCATCTTCTTGGAATCGGGTGATGGGGTTTTAGTCTTAATAAAACACTATTTTTGGGCTACGGAGGCAGTCTCCCGAACAATAATCGAAATGCTAATTGCGACGATCTTTGATGAGCGTAGGGGAAGGTGTTAAGTCCAACCGTTCCCGGTTTTTTTTTTATTTTTAAATTAAGCTGAATACAGACTTTTTTTCTGATACAATTATGCGAGTTAGTTTTCCTGAAAGGTTATTGGCTCAAAGTGGAAGAATTTGGGGAATTGTTAGTATCGAAAATGAGGCGGGGGGGGGGGGGGGGGGGAGGGGGAGGAGGATTTTTGGGATACAAATATGCAGGGAGGAGTGGAGGCGATTTTGTGATACAATTATGAGAATTAGTTTTTCTAGATGGTATTGGCCCAAAGAGAAAGAATTCGGAAGTTGCCAGTCTCAAAAGTGATCCAGGGGGAGTGGGGGAAATTTTTGTAATACAATAATGGGAGAGGAGCGATTTTTGTTATACAATTATGGGAGTTAGTTTTTCTGAAAGGTATTGGCCCAAGGAGAAAGAATTTGGATGTTCCCAGTCTTAAAAATGGTGCAGGAGGGCGTGGGGGGATTTTTGTGATACAATTATGCAGGGAGGAGGGGGGGCAATTTTTGTGATGTAATTATGGGAGTTAAGTTTTTCTGAAAGTCATTGGCCCAAAGAGAAAGAATTGGATGTCGCCAGTCTCAAAAATGGTGGTGGGGAAGGGGGGTGGTTGCGATACAACAATACAGAGACGGGAGGCAATTTTCGTGATACATTTATGGAAGCTAGTTTTTCTGAAAGGTATTGACCCAAAGAGTTGTTGAACTACGCACAAATTTTGCAGACAGATTATGTAGTTGTCGATGAAAGCTTTTCCCAGACAGCTACAAAACTTGTTGGAGATACCCCCAAAATGTTTTTGAAACAGCTGTCTTAAAAAATTTAAGGCTCACTTAAAAATCTCTTAGGAAAAGCATTCACTGTGAAAAAAATTTATATTTCAGAATACTATGCATATTGAACTAAAATACGAAAATATTTTTCTACGAATATATTTTCTAATTTTTTTTAATTTATACTTTAGGGATCTATTTTGATAAACTAACATGATTTTTTTATTCAGTGGGATGTAGTAAGTATCTTGTAAATAAATTTGTTTATTTTGGAACAGTTTATAATTGGTAAATAGAATTAAAACTGAGAAATTTTTCTTCATTTTTTACGTCCGGCACCATAGAATTGCCCAGAATGTCCTTTTAAAGAAAATGTAACAATCTCTGCTTACATCTTGAGAGTTACTTAGTATTATAAAAATGAATTATTGATGGTTGTACCACATCTATAAAACAACTTTCATAAAACTTAAGTCATGTTCCTATTGATGTGATGCATAAGGGATTCAGCTATCAATAATTTCCAAGACAATTTGATTAAACCAGATCAGTAGATATATAATTTTAATCTAAATTTGAAAATTATGAGTATATTCCTGTGAGTTTCTTCCTTTTAATTTCATGACTGTAATACACATAGTAGTACATGGTTTAATATGTCACAAAAGTGTCTTCAGGATCACTCCAAACCTGATTGTTTAGGAAGAAGAAATTCACAATTTACTCAACTTAAATTTGACCCAGTTATAAAATACAACCATGCACTCATACCTAGATCTAATAGGGGGTCATTAGGTGTTTTTTAAAAAGAAAATAAAAAGTATGTTGCATTATTGTCAACAAATTTGCTGAATCGGGAATTTTTAGAAGCTCATGTTCTTCTTTTTTGGCCGAGGGGGGGGGGTGTCTTCGTGATTTTGGAGGGGGGTGCATCCTTGCTCTTGGAGGGGGGGGCACCCCTTGTGTTGACCTCCTACTGGGTCATCCCCGAGTGCCTTTTTACTTCCCAAAAGTGCCCCTTTTTAAATGGAAAATGCCCTCTCTGAGAAATTTACCCTGCCCCTTTTTGCAAAAAATGTGAACACTAAGAATTTTTTTCGCAACCACTTTTCAGTAGCTGGGGACAGAGGCATGCCCAGAGCTTCAGTAATGGGGGTACCACTATACAAGGGAGCCTGGGGGTTTAGATAATTAACGGAAAAGGGATGCATGGTCGAGGCGAGGTCAAGAAATTGGGCAACTATATGAAATTGAATAGAGACGTACCGAGTAGCACTTTGCCCGAGTACTTGGCCTTTCACTACTCGGCCGAGTACCGAGTTACCGAGTACTCGGCCGAGTTATCGAGTACCAATTATGTTTTAAGAAGAACCACCGACACACATGTGATGAATTTTGAATTTATTGGAATAGTAGTATAGACCACCTTGTCCATATAATAGTTTTTAAAACTAAATTCCTGCTGAAATTTAATTGCGCATTTTATATACAATTTTGTTTACGTCAAAAATTTTACAAAAAAATTATTTTTAAAATTAAAAATAAATAAATAAAAGGTATGATTAATCAAGTTGGAATTAAAACAAATTACAGTAAAATCCCTCTAATGCGGACCCTAACTGGACACATTTTTTGTCTGCAGTATAGAGGTGTCGGCAGGACAGGGATTTATTAATGTTATTTGCATTGGAACTGGGGAATTAAGAATTGTCCGCATAAGAGGGATGTCCGTTAGGAGGGGTTTCACTGTATAACAATCAATTATAGTTCTAATCCGCCAAACATAAATAATTTTTAAAAGCAGATAAAACAAATGTGCAGGAACACTGCAGAAACGTGTTTCTGCCCCCCCCCCCCGTTACAAGGTTTCAGTGCATAACATGTGAGCTAAAGAATGTAAAGACATTCAACAAAAAAATCTGACTTTTGTTGGATGCCTTTAAATCTACGAGCTCCCATTTTGTGCATTGAAATAGGAATTCCTTGTAAGGCCAAAACACGTGTCTGCAGAGTTTCTGCACTGTACTTTTAACGTTGTTTTATGTCCTTTTATTTTTTAAACAAAGGTATTTTTACATTTTTTATAACTAATTTTTGTTTGTAGCAAAAATCCATTTTTAATATAAAAATTCCATACTTTCTATACTTACCTTTTTTGCGTAATTTTTAATAAATAAGTTTTATTTACTTTGGGGACATCAAAATAAAGATTTATTCCATTGAAGCATTACTAACTTCATTATTCTCAAAATTTAAATTTGACTTATAAATTTTAATTGTAAATGATTGCAGAACACAATGCTTGCTCTTTTTTTTTTATAAATTTTAGTATGTCTTGGACATTATTCAATTTTTTGCAACTACTCGGTATTAACCGAGTATCTGATCAGAATTTGGCCGAGTACCAAGGCTACGTCTCTAAAATTGATGGTATCTGATTTTTTTCAAAAAGAATTTTAAATATAGAAAGAGAACATAGCTTCTGGTTCAAAATGGATTTAGGGAGTCAAAACTAGATCTAAATATTAAAAATGTGAACTAATCGAAAGCATAAGATGAACTAAATAACAGGCGGTTCGGGGGCTTCTCTCCTGAGAAATTTTCAAAATTGTAGTCTTAAAAAATGCATTTTAGACTATCTTTGGTAATGTTAAGGGGAAAAGGTTCAGGACCTTTCCCTCGTCTATTTTTGAAAATTTTTAAAATTGCTGTTGTTATCTCAGATTGTGTAGAGGTTTGGGGCTTAACGGTCTCACCCCTAGTAATTACTGGCCGAGAACCCCCCGTAGACCCCTCTCTCAAAAACAGTCGAAGGTTATCTGCAGTTGCGCTTTTAGAAATTCAATTCCAAAATTTACCGGGAGGAGGAACCAAAACTTCACCTTCCATTTTCAAAGATCGTCTAAAACTGCTTTTTTCATACAACAATATCGAGGTTTTCCTACGGAAGAAATAACCGGATCCCCCTACTTCTGCTAGAATATTTTACTTACGATCAGGTTCTACCGTTTCATAACTTGTTAATGTTATTTTCAAAAATGAATTTCTATGAAACGGTATGGGGGGAGGGCACCATCCTAAAAGTTCACCAGAGAGACTAGAGCCCATAGGTACGCCCCATAGGCAAGCGTTGAAATGTTATGGACTTGATTTGTGTAAAAAGGGGTAAAAATGCCTTTGAAGGATGTCAAAAAAAAAAACATTCAAATTTTCCTGGCTTGATTTAGCTTGACATGCGCTTACACACACCACTATACACATGTAACCACCTAGGAGGAGGGGCAGGTTTGGGGGGACAGGAGTCGTTTGTAGAAACCATAACTCCAATGAGTAGGGTCGTGTCGCAGTCCTGATTGCGAAAAACATAATTTGAATTCGAAATTTCAAAATTCAAATTATTATTTTATTTATTGAGGAATCACGATTGCTTATTCTGCCGTGCTAAGCACAGATGTGGTATCTGCACATTTTATCAAAAATGAGTTATTGTCACCAGGTTATCCTTTGCATCTTACTTTATCTATATGTGAATTTTTTTAATGATATTCGAACGGGAAATATAAAATAAATTCTTCGAAAAAAAGTGGTATCTGCTCATTTTGCATGGTTTGCTAAGGTAGTTTCAACGTAAGTGACAAATACTAAGCATCTTAAGTGGTATCTGTGTAGTTACCCTTTTTTCCCTTAGTATAATGTAGATACGACTTTTATGCCTTAGCAATCCAACACTTAAGAGTGTTGCAGTTCATTGAGCTGGAATTCTAAAATTTCATTCCCCTTATGAATTAATCAGTGGATGTGGACCGATAATAAAATAATTAAGATCTTAAACTAATGCTTGTTCAAATATTGAAATCTTTGTATTAGAATATTTGTTTTATGACAGACATTTTTAAAAATGAAACGTTTGTAAATGTTCATGTCCGATTCCTCTGCTAAAAATTTGATTTCATTCTTTTAATGTTTGTTTTTATTTAAATATCGTCTGTTGTAAAAATTATCTTTTCGCTCAGTTAATAAATGTTGAAACCAAAAAACTTTAATCTAATATGATTGATCTTGAAAAAAATTATTTTATTAGTCACTATCTGTGAAGATACAATTCTCAAATCGTAAGTAATAATTGCAAAAATTATACTTCCGATTTATTTTAGCTAAATATTTATTTTATTCTTTTACATTCTTATTTTACTTTCCTCCAACATCGTCTGCTGTTAAAATTCTCGTACACATTAAATTGAGTAATCTGGAAATGAAAATACAACTATTGCTTTTACAGTTCTAATGCATGAACAAGACAATGGTATTTTCCAGAAGGGAAATTTTGTTAGATTTTTGGCAAAAAAATTTAGCGACAGCTAAGTCTATCAGTTTTAATTCTGAAGAAGATTCCAGTCACATTCAGAGTAATGTAAATACACCTTTTAGTCTTAATGTAGACGTTAATTATGACAATGGAGAATCGCCAAAAGGTATGTCTAGTCGCATTGGAGATTTTGCTAGTTTTATTTGCGAAGAAGAACTGGACAATGTTTGTGAAATAAGTAATGACTGTTCCCTGCCACCTAATTCTTCTGATCAAGATACCTCATGTTGGCCTTCAAATCACACAAAGGAGTGCATATTCACTTCAGTAAATTCAACAAATACTTTAACCACTGAAGAATCTGTTTCAATATTAGTCGCAAACCCTGAAAATAACTGTGGCAAGGAAGGAAATAAAAAGCAGTCAACAGAATCTTCACCCAGCCAGTTTGAAGAACATCAAGTTGAACTTGTTAACAGTGTACCGATAGGTAATGAGCCTTTACAAAATCCAGACAGCTTTAATGTACGGAAAGAATTTCAATGTTCAAGCCTAATAACTAAAGAGGGGAATTCAAGAAAAAGGAAAAAAATTGAATTTTCCATTCAAGAAAGAAATGACATTAAGCTGAAGAGGATTAAAGAATCTCACCCTATATTGGCTCCATGCAGTGAAAGTTGCAAATTTGTGTGCAGAACAAACATCAATGAGAATAGGCGAATTGAAATAAATGAGCAATTTTGGGCCATTACTTCTGTAGAGGGCAGAAAATCTTTTGTTCTCAACATGGTCAGCAAAATGCCTGTTAAACGAAAGACTTGCAGGACTGACTCAAGACGTTCCAATACAAATACGTTTTATTTGAAAACAAATGAAGGTACCACTGTAAAGGTTTGTAAAGTATTTTTTCTTGCAACCTTAGGATATAAAAAACATAACGACTCAATATTACAAACTCTCTCTAGACAGAAAAGTAAGATATCTCCCGAGTTTGACAAGAGAAGAGGAAGGGCTCCAAAGAATAAATATAATCATGAGTCACTCATTGAACATATTGAATCCTTCGAACCTAAAATTGCTCATTATAGAAGAGAGCACGCCCCAAACAGACGTTATTTGCCAAGTGACTTAACCGTTAAAAAAATGTATCATGACTTCACAAAAAGACATCCTGATTCTTGTTCGTACGAGTTATATAGAAAAGAAGTATCGAAGATGAATATATCGTTCGTTAAGTTAGGTAACGAAGAATGCGAACTATGCGAGCATTTCATATTGCATGAACATGCAGAAGACCATCATAAAATAGATTGCCATTGTGATGCATGGAACAATCACATTAAAAAAGCTACTACAGCTAGAGCGGAGTATAAAAAGGATGCGGATGAGGGTGCAATAGACAAAGTTATGAAATACTCTGTCGACATGGAAAAAGTAATTATGCTTCCCAGGTGTGAGATGTTCAAATCTGTTATTTTCAGCCGAAGATTAACTGTTTACAATGAAAGTTTCGTACCAGTAGGGAAAAAATCAAACAATCCGACTGTTGCATGCTTATGGCATGATGCCATACGAGGTCGAAATAAAGAAGAAATTATAAGCACGGTATATAAGTTTCTCATAACGACGTGTCGGGATATGAAGCAAATTGTATTATGGATGGATAATTGCTCATCGCAAAATAAAAATTGGGCTTTCCTAAGCTTTCTTGTGTTCTGCATCAATTCTATCTACATTGATGCAGACATAATTGAAATCAAGTACTTTGAGCCAGGGCATACTTTTATGTCCTGTGATTCATTTCATCACCAGTTTGAGAAAGCAATCCATAAAACAAAAAAGATTTACGATTTTGACGATTTCAAAAATGCGGTGAAATCTACATCTGCAAAAGTTAATGTGGTGGAAATGCAACCAAATGATTTTTTCAAGTGGAAAGACTATGCTGTAAAAAGAAAAAATAATAACAGAAATGTATCAAGGGCAACAAAAGGTGATCCAAGATCAATTATGACTAACAACAAGGGAAAAACTGATAACTACAATTTGCCCTATTTACGTGATATCGTACATTTGCGGGCGGAAAGAGGAAAGAACATTTTGTTCTACAAAAAAAAAACTATAAAGATACTACATGGGAAAAACTTGACTTTTTAAACATCAAAATGTTGAAAAATGCCATTAAACTGCCTCAACATTATGAACATGCAGTTGGGATCACTTTATCGAGAAAAAATAACATAATCAAAAATCTTCTTAATTCGGAAAAAGGTATAATACCGCAAAGTCGTTTTGCGTTTTGGAATCAGTTGCCAGTAAGCGACAAAAATGATTAATTATTGCACTTGTTACGATTTTCTATTTGCACTTTAAGCACATTGTCATGTTTTCTTTTTGTATTGTGATTTGTATTCAATAAATATCTTTTACATTCTATAAGTTCATGCCATTGAAGATAATACAAAATGTATTATATAAATGTAAAACATAAATTATATTTCAATTTATTGCATTTATCAATTATAAAGACACATGCCTTACTTAATGAAGCATTTTATTGACGAATAAAAAGTTGTCTACGTGGAGTCTAGTAAACGAAAATTCATTTAATATGAATATCATGAACTATATCATAATATATTCATTGCTTAGTTAAGTGCAGAAACATAATTTTGCTAAGCCACCGCTCCCGATTGTTATCTCTAAATAGCACTTTACTAAGCTACTTTTGTCGTATCTGAGCAGATACTGCTAAATATCCCTAGTAATATTCACTTACGGCAAAAATACCTTAGTAAATAAACACGTTAGTGAGGAGAAAATGTATAGTAACTACATTTATTATTTATAAAAAATAACTTTCTCAAAAAACTTATTCATGTATGTTAGATCAACTAGTTATAAATAAGTTACGGTAGGTTAAATTTTATATTCAGTTACAGTTAAAAAAATATGAGCTGTAAAACTTTAACTGTGAATTTCTCATTTTGAGCTCAACTGCAGATACCACATCTGTCCTTTTTAATTTAATTTCTTTAAAATTAATTTCTTTTTTATTTTTATTTATTTATTTTATTTTTGAGCAATCACGATTGCTTATTGTTCTCACTTCACTGTTTTTGGCTTCTTTTGATTTTTCCCACCGCCACCCTCTGCAGCATCACCGTCGACGGGCTCCTCACGATGCTGCACCTATAGCGAAACAAGTCTCCAGGTTGCATCCATGTCCTACACACACGTGCATACATACACAACTACACACACACACAAACACATACACCTACACACACGCGCATACATACACAACTACACACACACACAAATACATACACCTACACACACGTACACAAACACACAACTACCCTCACATTCATGCCTGCACACAGACACAAACACATATGCCTACACACACATACCCCCCCACACACACACATTCACACACACAACTACCCACACACTTATGCCAGCACACAGACACACATGCCTACACGCACATACACATAACCCGTACACACAAACATATACCCCCCACACACAAACACACACGCCTACATCCTCTCGTGATTGTGAAAAACATAATTTGAATTCAAGATGTCAAAATTCAAGTTAATTTTTTTTATTTCTTTATTTTTATTTATTTTTGTTTTTTGCATTTTTGTCATCTGCTGCAGTTTACCTTAAGAGTGCAAAAAAAGTCAAATTTCAACACTTCCCCTGGTATGAGATCCAGAACACGCTTCTTTAAATACCTAAAAAACTCATTTCTGCAGAAACGGCCATTTTCCATCCCACGGCTGAAGGACACGGTGTGGTAAAGGGAGAAAGGGTTCAAATACGTTTTAAAAAAAGTGTCATCTTTTATGGACAGCCCCCAAAACACTTTAGAAGGTATACACATAAAAATTTGGTATTTATTTCCCGAAAAGATTAGATACTCACGATCACTCCCCCATTGGCATCAAAATACCGATGGAGTTGAAAAATGTTCGTTTGATTACTGATCCATTATCTTCTGCCAACGTTCGAAGATAAACTTCAACACTCTAACTGACGGGGGTTTTGCATTGAATACAAAAGATAATACTAAAAACGAATAGTAGCGACATAAAGAGTAACAAATATAGCTAAATAGGAAGCAATAATGAAATTAAAAACAAGACAAAAATGTCAACGATAAAAAAGGAGCGTCAAGTCAACAATGACGATCGGTCACAGTTAAGTTTAAATGCATTTCAATATCTGGCATCCGCCTCCATGCTCTCAACGGAAAACTATACAAGCAACAGCTCCTCCTCTTCAACGCAATCTTCGAATACTTCTAGATTCATGGTCAAAAGGGCGCAAACATAAAATCTGCAAAATGGAAGAAATAACATAAAAACATAACAACGTGGGAAACCATTTTAATTGGGCATTCATCTCGGGAAAAGCCTGCCTAATTTGAAGCGTGATCACCTTGCACAGGAGGTCTCCGCGGCGCTGTGGTAGAAGCTTCGTCTTCTTAAGCCGGTTGCGAGTTCGATTCCCGTCGCTGCCCTGGCAGGGTTCATACACTTGTGGTCAAAAAAAAATTCCATGACTTTTCCAGGTTTTTCAGGTTGTTTTTTTAGAAAATTCCAGGCTACTCGTTTCATTCAAAATTAAGTTTAAATGGAAATTTTTTCAAAATAATTAAAATTGTTTAGAGTAGCAATGTAAAAGAACTGAAACTTGAAATTTTTAAAAAAAATCACGGATTTTTTTTCTTTCTTTTCTCTCTCAAAAATTCAAGTTTTTTTTAAACATTTTGTTCAAAATCGTTTTAATTCGTTTACTACTTGTTGAAAATAGAGTGATTTCAACTTATTTTATTAGATTTCTTCGATGTCACGTGTTGATATAAACATCCAATTCTGTTTTTGGAAGTTTACGTCTTCTTCCATCATGCAAACGATCAAATATGGTGACTAAGTGAAAATTTTAATAAGTAGTTTTTTGAATTTGTAGCATAAAAGTAATTATAAATAATTAATAATCCTTAAAAAACTACAATTAAGACAAAATAGTCACTTTTTAGCACATAAGCGTCTAAATTAATTAGAATAAAAAAAATGTGCTGAAGATTAAATTTTGTACTTTTGCAGAAAATAATTACGAATTATCCGGGGAAAAAAAGGCAAATTTTGCGTTGTTTTCAACAGTTTGCATTGCAATTAACATCCATTGCCTTTTTCTTGAACTTGCGGGCACTTAAAAAGTGTTGTGTACTTCCATCTTGGGAATGACCAAATATGGCTGCCACGCCCAAAAATAAGAAATAATTTTTTGAATTTTTCGCATGAAAACAATTAAAAAATAATAAATATTTATGAAACTACAATTCAGTTGAAAAGTTTTTATCACATTCGGGTCCAAGGCAATGAGGATAAGATTGAGTTTTAAGAACAAAAGTTTTCATTTCTCAAGAAAATTATTTAAAATAATAATAATAAAACATTTTGCAGCCCATTTAGCAGTGTTGCCAGATTGGGGGAAATTTCCCCATTTTGGGGAAGTCTTGTGTTCTCTGGGGAAATTTTGGGGAAATGAGTTTTGAGGGGAATTCTTTGGGGAAAATTTTTTTTCTTGGGGAAAACCTGGGGAAAGAAAAAACCTCGGGGAAAAAAGAATTTTTTTTTCCGTTTAGATTCACGAAAAGAAGTAGTAGTTACTTTTTTTGTATCAAATAGCGTTGGTTTAGCTTTGCTTAACTTTATGGAATTCGCATTTCGCATTATGTGAAATATTATGCTATGGAATTCGAATTATTGTTCTGTGTGAGTAACTAGTTGATAAGTGAAACAGATAAAAATAAGTGACGAAGAACGTTCTTGGATAAAAATATACAAAAATCATAGTTAAAATATACATACAGAAGCAGAGTAGTAAATGCAAGTAGAAAAAAAAACATTAGGCTATTTCTTAACTTTCAGTCAGGCGCTTGTATTTATGACTAACGGCAGCCGCACGGCTTTGCCCGCAGTAGAAAATTAAAAGGTGTTTTGGTTCCCCTGTATATTTACATATAATGCATGATGAATTTCTCGCCAATTGGCTTGCTCATGTTACGGTTCCACGTTATGATAGCTTGGTAATTTACTCGTCCATCTTATGATAATTTTGCTCGCGAAAATGTTCTTAAAATTGGAATAGAAAAAGAACCAAATCGAATTTTTGAAAAATCACTTCGAGGTGCACACCCCTATGCTACAAACTAATTTTGTGCCAAATTTCATGAAAATCGGCGGAACGGTCTAGGCACTATGCGCGTCACAGAGATCCTGACAGACAGAGAGATATCCAGACAAAGAGACTTTCATCAGCTTTATTATTAGTAAAGATAAAGATAAAGATAAAGAAAGATAAAGATAAAGAAGACAAAAAAAAGCGAAAATGGGGGGAAAAAAGTTGGGGAATTTTATGAGACAATTTGGCTATTTGGGGAAAAAAATTTTTTCCAGAGACAAAAATATTAAAGGAAGTCGATTCATTTTAAGAAAATATTAGTGGAAAAAAATTTTTGAATTTGTGGAATTTTGATAGAAAACATCGCTTTTTGGGGAAAAGTTGGAAGGGAATTGGGGAAATATGGATTTGACCATCTGGCAAAACTGCCATTTAGTGTTATTTTCATTAATTTGCAATTAAAGAAAACATCCAATTCTGCTTTGTTTTTTGAAACTTAGGCACTTAAGATCGTGTCTACTAACATCTTGTGAATGACCAAAAATGGCGAAAAATGGCGACTACGTTTCACACGTAACTGGAAAAATATTCTGATTAAAAAAAAACCCGATTTTTTCTGATCGACCCTCCCATCTTCATGTTGAAGCAGTAAATTGTATTTTCCCCTTTTGAGTTTGTGCATATTTTCTGCTCACCCGAGGAATTTTTTCCTTGGGAACTATTGAGGGTCAAAAATGGCGGCTGCGGAAGTTTTTTTGGATCGCCACTTTTTTTTAATGCTAGCGTCATTTTGCTTCAAAGTTTTAAAGTTTTTTTAAAAGAAACATCGATAAAAATGAAGATTAGATCGCATACAACAAAATTCCCTGGGAAAAAATTGGGAAAAAAAAAATTTTGGGGGCACATTAGGAAAATTCCCTGACTTTTCCCCGACATTTTTGACTATGTCATTTTCCCTGAAAATTCCAGGTTTTCCCGGAGCGTACGAACCCTGCCTGGGTGTTTGTTTTTTCACTTGTGATGTAAATCTTTCCTGTCCGGAGGCAAGGCGCATTCTACGTAGTCCTCGATCTATGTGAAGCATTATTTAGTTATAGATAAATAAATGACCTTGCACTGCCATACAAGCTTCACAACGAGCTTTCATACTGATTATGACCAATATGGTGCCAATAAACAGGGGTGCCACACTTAGGAAGGGACATGCACATACTGCGCCAGTAAAATTTTTAGGGGCCCCCTTCTAGTTACGTCCCTGAGTAGTGGGACCCTTTTTAAAAAACTCATATTTTAACGGATTTCTCGGAAAACAAGAGACTAACTATTTTGTAACTTTTGTCACATAAAATGCACACTCCAGCTGTCATTTTCCAATAAAAATTAAATCAAGCATGCATTTAGGGTACCAGCAACATATGGAAAAAATAGCAAAAGGTTTTTGCTATCTTCTCCTTCATCGTAAACAGCTGGGAATAAGCTATATATTGCAGAAACAAGTTTACAAACAATACATAGTTTATTTTTACATTTTCATGAAAGTATCACTTATATTCACGCAGATATAAGCATTTCTTTCAAAAAATTGTATTGGAAGGATTTTGGTTCATAACACACAGAGATTTTCATCAAATCTCACCAGAATTTCAGAATATTTGATTGCAAACAGGAGAAACATCATACTAAATTTTTTTAATTAAAAAATTAATTTCATGAAATATGAACGTATAAAGCAGTTATATTTTCACTGGGAATGCGTGAAAGATAGCAGTGACAAAAGTTACTGAATAATTGGTCTCTTATTTTCCGAGAAATCCGTAAAAATGTGAATTTCTGAAAGTGCCCCAAAACGTTTGTTGACATAATGTGTTGATCGCTGCCAATCACAAATGGCTTATTTTTCTAACTTGTCCAAAGTTGATGATGCTCTGATTTTTTAAATTGCATGGAATTAGCTAACTCGCTGTTTCAATATTTATTAAACTGACAAAATTTCGTCGCCTTGGTTACGAATCGCTTAACATCCATTCAAGGCTCAACTCAAGCAAATTTCATTTTTAAAAAGGGAGGTGGGTGTTAGGAAAAACATCAACATAGATGAACTTAAAAAATGAAAATTTCATCCAAATACAAAATTTCCAGATTACTAATTGCCATTATTTAAGATTGATGAGAAATAAAAATACACGACGTTATCCACCTAATAATAGGATGATTGTACATAGTGTGTTATAGCGTAGATTAAAAGCATAATTCAAAGTTTAGAAGAGTGCTTATTGCTGATATGCCGCCCAGGGCAAAATTATCATAATATGAGCAGTGCGAATTTCTTAGCCATTTCCATTCCATTTGCAGAAACAAGAAATCGCAATTCGTGCTTGCGAAAAACATAATTATAGACGTCAAAATTCAAATGAATACAGTAAGTTTTTTTTTCCAATAATAATTTTGCTTTCTATTTTATTCTTTTGTAATATTTATATTACATACGACTTGCATACATATCATATGCACACAAAATACACAATCAGCATTTCAAGAGACTTCTATTTATCGACCAATAAGAACAAATGTGAAGTCTTTGGACCAATTAAAATGCAAAAAGCAAGAACACATTAGCATTACAGTACACTTTAGTATTTATTCCTTCATTTTTCTTTCAATATCTTTGAATTTATATTTAAAATGTTCTTAAAATGTATCTCATGTTTTACTTTTTTGAATTCTTAAGACAGTTTTTCTGTCATATATTTTTATTTTTCGACCCATTAGTTTTGATTATCCCTTCAACCCACCGACAAACACAAAGCTGAAACAAAGAAAAATTATCTAGACTAAACGATGCATAAAATTCTTCAAAAGAAATGGGTTTTCAATTTAAGCTAGGAAAGAGAGTTTAAAAAACTATACTTGAAACTTCCTCAGTGTGGTTTTATGGGTCCCTGGGGCACACTGGGACAAGTGTATGGAGAGGTTGGACATTTCATTAAAACCAATTTCTACTTATCAATTTGATCGTATTTTATTATTCAAAGTGTAAAAATAATGAAATACTAAGTAATTAATCCAAAATAAAGTAAGTAATTAACAATTAAAAACAAACTTCATAGAAATACGAAACATTATTAATCCAATTTCCATTACATCATCTTCAAGCAAATTCTTCACTTCTTGTGGCATTTAGTGTTGCAAATTGTAAGCTTTCGGTCGGAAATTTGAAATCAGAGGATCAGAAATGATTAAATAATTGTTATTTATGGTACTTGTGCCCATTAGTTTTTGGCGCAAATTCCTCCAAGGGAGTGGAGCCATGGAACATTTCTTGAGGTATACGTGCCTGCTATTCCATAGGAAGTAACTGGCGGAATTAAACAAAATTTGGACCATATGTTGCCCCCAATAAGTATAGGTGCTAATTCAATTTTGGTGTCAATAGCTCAAACGGGGCTGATCTATCGAACATTTTTTGCTGTCACTTGTGACTGTTATGTCTCAAGAAATAATGTACGGAATCAAACAAAAATTTATCGACAAATAGCCATTAGAGGGTACAGGAGTTGTTTCTAGTTTGGTGTCAATAGCTGAAAAGGGGGTGGTACATTTGAACATTCTTTCTTTTTCATTGCCAGTACTATATCAATATCTCATTAACTAATGCTACGTTCTGGATGAAATTTGGAATAAATGTGAATCTACTAACGAAGTAGCAAGTTAGTTTTTCGAATAAAAGGCATAATATTCGGGTAATAATGCTAAAACCTAGTTAGTTTAGTTCGAATATGTTCCTAGTTCATCAATACAACTGTAAAAATGCAATATTAAATGGTTTAATTTTCCGGACAATGTCCAAAATTACTATAAGACTGCCCCACCGTGTGGCGTTGCTTTTATATTTATGTTAGACTTAGAGGAATAATAAGGATAATAATGAGGATAAATAATTTTCCTTATTTTTAGACTTTGTTGTATTTTGGCAGGGGTGCCCACCTAGGAAGGGCATGGCGCAAACTGCGCCATTAATTTTTTCCTTTTTGGGGGAGGGGGGTTTAAGGGAGTATTTTTTTTATTTAGGGGACTCTCACTTTGGGAGGGGGGTCTGCGCAATATTAAGGGGGGGGGTACTCTTTCTGTTCGGGAGACAACCCTGTTGTAAGGGGTTTTTAAATTTTTGCTCAAAAAAGGGGGATTTTAACTATTCTTGAAATTTTTTCAAGGCGGGGGGGCATGTCCTCCTCCCTAGATCTGCCCATGCCTAGGTGGGCACCCTTAAGTGACATAACAGTGACCCTTTTAGACATTTAGTGAGGAGTGCTTCATCCAAAATGTTTCCACAAATTAGGTAACCGTTTTTACTCTTGAAACAACACTAGAATTTAATTTTGTATCACTGAACTTAAAACCCAAATCAGTGCATATTTTAATATATTTCATCAATCCGAGCCATTTGCCTATGCTTTAAGTTTCAAATGCTAAAAATGAAAGTGCTTTTTAATTTTTTGCCCCTCTCCCATTTCCCTAAAGTTCTGGTAATCTTTCAAAAATAAGCGTTTTTTTTTTTTTTAACTTTGCAATTTACACAAAAAAAAAAATATATATATATTTTTTTTTGGTTGGTGGAGTCGATAGAGGGCTATGAAGATAAGGACAAATAGAATTTCTCACTTTGAACTTGCAAGATTGAAAACTTGTAATCTCTATTAGAAAGAGTTCCTTCAAACTACAAAGCTTTTAAAAAAAAAAAAAAAAAAAAAAACTGGTGGGAGGGATATTTTTCTTTTTCTTAGACCCTATGCACAGGGCCGGATTAAGCTAGCACGGGGCCCGTAGCAAATGTTTCCGAGGGGCCCTCATTTTTGCATGATATAGTAAACAATAGAGCTCTTCTTCATGCAGCTGGGAGGTGCACTTATAACACGCATGAATACATAAATGTGGATATAATTTTAGAGCTTTACGACGGTTAGGACCCTCTTATGATACCCCTCGTCTTTCTGTTACTACACATTTTCAACTTCTAAATCCAAAAACGCAATGTTTGGACGATATAAAGGGAGGGGGGTCGGGGGATTACCCCCGGAAAATTTTAGATATTTCAATACTAAAAACTCACGTCTAACGACTCCTGGTGATAGTAGGAAGAGAAAATTCGGAGGTCATCATTTGGAGAAACTGAAGTCAAAGAACGCGATTGCAACCTATCTTAGGGAAGGTTAAAGGAAAAAATTTGGGTTCAAAAGGACTCTCTACAGGCAGTTTTTTAAAGTTGAAGCCTTAAATAAAACTGTAGATTATCTTTAACGATACTGCAGTAAGAGGGAATAGAGGTGTTCAAGGAGGTCCCATTGGAAAATTTTCGAGTTTGTTACGTATTATTAATCTAAAAACACAATCTTAAGCAAAAATTCTTGAAATTATGTACAGTAAAACCTGTCTACAACGATACTATTGGGACATTAAAAAAAATATCGTAATAGACAGGTTATCGTTATAGACAGTTTGATTATTCATGCTGACATTTTGCTGGGGCAAAAAAAAAATATATATATATATATATATATATATATATGTATATACAGGTTATCGTTATAGAAGGTATCGTTATGAACAGGTTTCACTGTACACTGAAAGGGTAGTTTTTTACCTTCTTTGGTGATTCTGGGGCGGAGTCCACGAAAGCCATCCCCTGGAAATTGCTCGAAAGTGAAGTTGTGAAAATGTGATAGATTGTAGGCCATCGCGGGTTACGTTTCGGTATGGGATGGGGTTCAGGCACTCTTCAAGGCAACCAGGAAAATTTTCGAAGTTGAAATCTAAAAAGTATATTTTGGACCATCGTTAACAATGTTGGAGGAGGAGAGGGGCCACCTTATTATTAGACGACGTTATAGGATGGGATCGAGCTCGGGATTACACATTCGTGGAAATTCTTCGAAACTGAAGTTCCAGGAAGCAGTTTTAGCGGGTTTTCGATTATGTTAAACAATTTTCCTCCTGAATTTTTCTGAATTTAAAGTTCCAATAAAAATGTTTTTGGCTACCTTTGGTTATACAAAAGAAATGGGTTAGGTTCGGGGCATGGGCTGCAGCTTTTTAGTTCCCTCCCACACAGAGGAAAAAATTAAAAACGATATTTAAAATTTTTGTTCTACCCACAATTATTTTAGTTCATCAAAAAATAATATCCTCTTACCAATTTATTTATTTTCTATCATGACCTCTTAATTTTGCTCATTGTTGTTTACAGTGCCGGATCTACGGGCTCGTGACGCTGGGAAGGGGGGGGGGGGATTTTGAGGGTGACAAATTGACATGACGTTATGTAACCAAAGAGGATTTAAAGATGACTAATAATTACCTTTTCAGGACTCCTATTTCGAAAGCTTTAAGAAGAAAGCCACTTTCAAACAATTTCTGGATGGTAATCATTTCACATCTCTTGTCAAACATCGCCAAAGAGAGCTTTGAAATGTGGTTTTAGGATTTGTGCTTTAAGAGTTTCAGCATCCTCCTTCTCTGGCTATCAACGAAAGTTGCTTAAATTTTTAGACCCCAAATTCCAAAAAATTCCGGAAAAAGCCCTTGAACCATCTCGATTTCAAAATTTCAAAAAAATTCCAAACGAGAATACCCTGCTGCCTAGAGACTGCCTAGCTTCTCAACATTCGGGGTGAAAGGCTCCAAATCACCACTTTACCTAAAGCTAAAAGTAAAGATAGCCTGCGTCTGGAAATAATTCAGTTTCTAACATTTTACGAAGCAACCCCCCCCCCCCCCCCCCCTGATAACGTCTCCAGTGATAATCGAAAATCGCATCAGAATTGTTTCTGGGGGGGGGGGGGGGTTCCCTTTTTCTAATCTTCTCACATAGCTTGAAATTTCGTTTTCAGCTATACCATGGGACGATCCCTCAAACCCTTTCCTCCCAGAGATAGCCTGAAATTGACTTCAGTTTTGAACACAATTTCAGGAAAGAACCCCTTTCCATATCCTCTATTGTTATCCAACAACCTATTTTTTTTTTCTTTTTTAGGTTTGAATAGCAGAAAGTTTTAGGACCCTAACCCCCTTAAATTTCTTAAGTTACCTTAAAATTAACTTCATTTTGAAAAAAAAAAGAAAGAAAAAAAATCTAGAGAAAACCTAATTTTCCGTTCTCCAAACATTGCATAACATTGCAATTTTTAGGTCAGTTTCGAAAATTTTCTGACCCAACGGAGCTTTTTCTCTTTTCATTAAGAAAGATCAACTAAGATTACGTTTTTAAGACTTCAGCTGAGAGAAATTTCTGGAAAGCAATCCAAGGAAAAAAAATAAGATTTTAAATTTACCTGAGTATTTAGAAAAGCTAGATCTAAATAAAAAGAGAAAGATAGAGATAAATTTAAACAGATTAAAATGTGGAAAGTAGTTTTTTTTTCCGTAATTTTTTCTCATTGCGCGGGGCCCGTAGCATTTGTTACTTCTGCTCTATGGCTAATCCGGCCCTGCCTATGCAATGCATACGCTTTCTCTCCCCCCCCCCTCTTGACGGCCCTGTACACAGATGTGTAACTGCATGTAACACTTAAAAAAAAATTTTAAAAATTGTTTTGCTGAAATTCTTCAGTTTCTGGGGGAGGAACAGGGAGTTGCAAATTCATGTCTAAAAAATTGATTTAAAAATTTACAAAAAACACATCATATATCTAAAATTAAAAATTAAATGCTCATTTGAGCTGACCAATTTGAATATTTTTTCTTGATTTGAACAAGGAAAGCTATTAGCAGTCATGAGACATAAAGGCTATTTTTTTTCTTTATAATTAAACTTTTAGTACATTTCTGTTAAGAAAGCGGAAGAACTACGGATTACACAAATTTGAATCCCGTTACAGCGAAATTCAAGGGACCGCAAATTTTATTCGCTGCAACGGGAACTTCATTTCAATGAGATTCATCCAATCTAATGGCAGTTAATCTAAACTAAACAGTTATTGGATGCTACACTGGTGTTCACTGAAATAAAATTTTATTATACTTACAGTTGCTTAACTTTCTATTTTCTTCAGATACACCGCCATTTTTGACAGCCTCAAAATTTTCAGAAATGTTCACATCTTAGCAGATAAAATTATTTGAAGAGGTATTACATTTTTCAAAGCCATCAAAAATAATCATCGACAAAATGTTTTGAAGCCAAGACAGCAGCAAATTTTGTGGCGCCCCCTTAAAAAATGATGCTGAAACCTCAACTATCCACAACTTGGAATTACCTTTGAGCAGAATACCACTGCCTTACATCAAGTGAAAGAACGGCCAAATAAGCAATTATAAGACATCTGTTCACAAAAAAAAAGTTAATTGTTAATAGTCTGAACTAAAAACCTATGAAACCTAAACCTTTTCAATTATTGCCTTCCACCCCTCCAGTCCAGTACATTCACTACACTTTTAGACTTTGGCCTGTAAAAAATCATGCATCTTTTAGCTCCACATATTTCCCCTATTTCTTGCTCATAAAGCAAGGGTGCCCACCTCCCCAACCCCAATACTTCTGGACGCCTTTGCGCTTATTTATTTTTAACCCACTTTATTTATTTTTTTTTAATTTTTTTTTTGCCTATTTATTTATTTTTAATTATTATTATTTTAAAAGAAAAGTTCTGCACTCCGCCAATGAAATACACACACACACACACAAAATAAATAAATAAAATAAATAATTTGAATAAAAAAATCAATAAATGAATTCAAATAAATTAAAAATTAACCCCCCCCCCCAATTTTGATGACACAACTTGCATAATCCCCCTTGTGGGCACCCCGTCATAAAGTAAAATTTTGAGCAGTGATCACAAAACTCTCAGATGCGCAGATTTTTTTAAAAATTGGATTATTTTTATTTTGAAAGAAACAAGCGCATTGAAACAGTCATTAAAGATCACCTGCTATTGCACACCAAGGGGAGAGTTGATAAAAAGAACTGCAGGGGGAAGGAGAAAGACGGAACTACAAAAAGACGAATGACAGCGGGGAAAATGTGCTGAAAGAAATTATGTTTTGACGTCCTATAGGACCGCGCTAGCTAAGAACGATTGGAAAATAAAAGAAATTCCCCTAACATTTCCAGAAATTTATGCTACTTTTCATTTCCCCTGACAATTCCAGGTTTTCCCGGTGCGTGGCAAACCAGTATGCGAAGCAAGAAAATGTCATTTCACAGTAGTCCCAAGAATGGTTTGTCTTTAGTGTGTTGTCTCAAATGTACTTTTAAAAAACAAAGATCACATATGGATTTTTCCCAATAATCACAAGTAGGACTGGGCAATACATGGCAAAACACAAGTGCCAAACAATCACTGCTGTTTTTTTAAACTTACTGTTCTTTTAGATACGCCTCGGTTCCCGCTTTATCACGATATATCCAGTTACAGTCAAACCTTGATATCTCGAACCTCATTTCGAAACCCTTAATGTCTCGAAAAAAAAAAAAATTCCCCAGCATTTTGTATAAAACTCCTATGTATTTCCCGTAGTCATCTCGAAATTTATTTTTCGAAACCCTTGATATGTCAAAATTTTTGCACAGAAACAAGTTTCAATTGTTGTTTTTCTTTGGCAACTTTTGAAGTAAAACCAGTTCCAGGGACAATTGCTTAACGTTTTTCATCCCTTTTCTTGGAAATTTTGTGAATTGAGGATTGGGGCAAGATAATAGGGGAGTGTTGGTGTGAGAGAGGTGCTGTGTTTCCCCCAGAGTTTAGACTCTTTGTGCATTTGTTGTCCACTTTAAGGAAAGGGGGTCGATTTTTCGTCCGTCAGTTTTCAAGCGAAAACGGAAAATGCATTCCTAATTTTCATTATTTTGCTTTTTTAACTCCTACAAAATGGCCGCTGAGAACTTTTTGAATGTGGGGTTACAGGTTGAAGATAAAATTAGATTTTTTTAGTTTTTAGGTGAAAAAAAAACCAAGTTGAAATTGTTGTTCATTTTAAAATCTCATCCTGTGCAATTTCGACAATTATAGAATTTCAAATCTAGTAAAATATTGAAGACTACTTTATTGATTGTAATTCAAAGTGGTACCATAGATATACATAAATGCATATAGCGTACGTGTGTGCAATTGTGAGAGTTACTAGTATAATTATTTTAAAACTCTGATAACTAAAAAACTCGATGTCTCAAATTTTTTTCCCGTCCCGAGAGATTTGAGATATTGAGGTTGTACTGTACACTGCTTCGTTTCTGACAGCACCAGCACATCAGTTCAGCAGGATGCATCCAAAGGACCCTATTCATCCAAACACCGCTACTACTAACCTAATGGGGAGTTTAACTGCTAAGGAGCAGGGGGGGGGGAGTCCTTAAACAAAATCCAGTTTTAGTCGGATCTGTTCCGAATTTGACACAGAGGCTCTTTAATGCTCGGGAATTCCCGTAGGGTAGTTTTCGTTCAGGGGGAAGGGGGGTTCTTATAAAAACCCACTTTTTGTTGTATCTTTGCCAAATGTAGCACAAACGTTCTCTGATGCACGGGAATTCGAACGTAGTATATGTCCCTCTAGCAGGGGTGAAGGGCAACTCCCCACGGGGATTTCCTTATAAAAATCAAGTTTCCAATGCATCTGTTTCAAATTTGGCACAGTGGTTGTTTGATGTTCAGAAATTCACTTAGGGTAGTGCTCTTTCCACTATGGGGGGCAACACCTGGCAGGGGTCTGACCAGAGGAAATTTGCGTCCATTAACGGACTTTTCACAAAAATCCAATCAACCAAAACAGACCTTTCACTAAATTCCGATCAACCAAAACGGACCCTTCACAAAATTCTGATTGAAAAAACGGATCTTTTACAAATTGTTAATTGAAAGAGCAAATCTCAAATCAAAATAACGCAGTATATTTCCATATATAAATACGATAATGTTTGGAACCTTTTTGAAAGTTAAATTAGCGGGATCAACTTGCTCAAAATCTGCAAATTTTGCAAAAGAGAAAAAAAATAGGCACTCTCGTGATGCTCCTGCCCAAGCGATAAATAACTGATAAATAACTAACATAACCAATTACTACGGCCAGATAAATATAATGCTTGTTGTTGGTTTCTTTGAAAGAAATTAATAGCTGAAAGTCAGTTAGGTTTATATTTTTGCTTGTTTGTTTTGTGCAGCGGTGTTGTTGTAAACTTCTCTGAAAAAGCGTCAACCTTCTCTGAAAAGGTTAAGCACTTTTCTCCCGGTCATGATTTAATAAAGAATAATATACAGTGAAATGAACTTAGAATTGCAAAGGACAGTAGGGGGGTTACCAACTTCAAACTTATTGCCGCTTAGCGTCTGCGATGTTTAACTGTTACTTTGGAAGAAAGTTATATGGGTCTGATTTTTCGGTGCTAAATTGGATAATTAACTTTAAATAAACTCTTTTATTTACCGTTTTTTTTTTTCTTGAGATGCCTACATTTTGAAAAACGCAATCTTTTTACATCCGGTATGAGAATTATATTTTATTCTTTTTTCAAGCTAACTTCGCTTTATTAGGATGCAAATAAATGAAAAGTCTCTTTAGTTTTGTAACAACGCTTATTTCAAGCTTTTAAAATGGAATTCCATTTTTTTTTTATGAGTCAAAAATTAAAATGCTGAATCGATGGTTTATTTTTATTATTATTTTTTAATTTTTATTTACTTATTTATTCATTGCTTCAACTGTGTCCAGATAATAATGATATGTTCATCATAGGACTCTAAAATGCAATTCTAAAATAATTTGATCAAAAATATTTATTTTACAATTTTTTTTTTATACATTAAGGATTGCAATCTCTTTGCATCCGCTACAGAAATCTGATTTTTTTTTTTTTTTTTTGAATTTTCGATGTTTAGTACGCTTTGTTCAGGCCCAGACTGGCCATAGACTTGACCGGGACATTTCCCGGTGCGCCCTCTCGAAAGGCGCCATTCTGTTGTTTTCTTATTTTCCAAAACAATGTTTTAGCAATATGGAAATAAATTATGCAGAATCAAGAAGTGATTTTGCATGTGAATATTTTTACATGCAAAAGCAATGTTCTTCTTCTTTATATAAGCGTTCCCTTTTATTACCCTCATAAAGGCAATTAGTCTCCCCTCGTTTCGTAAACGGTCTGCTCCCGTTTGTGGTTTATCTTTTGCTCCAAGGTTCAGTTCTGAAGACAAAAGCGGACCCATGGTGTTTCCACAATAAAAAAGGGATGTGAAGGTGAAAGTGACAGCACACATATCTATGGTCAAGAATGGTTTAATTTATTGACTGTACTTAAGTTGCTGTCAGAGCGGATAGCTGGCATGATTCCCTGTTTTGATAACGATCATGAGTGCAATAGAAGCAAGTAAGATTACAAATAATGTTAATTTTTGAAATCGGCGCATTAAAAATAGTATTATGTCCAAATAAGCCGCATAAAATAAAATTTTTAGTGGATGGATGAACACAATGACTGGTGTCATATTTTTAGTCACTTCACCAAAAAAAAAAAAAAAAAAAACAGGACAGGACTGTACAGTGATTCCTGGACTTTTTGAGTCAAGGCGCCCTTTTTGGAACTTGTATTTTTGCATGGCGCCCTTTCCAAAATAAAAGTATGACTTGTAACTGACAGTCAAAAAAAAAAATAAACATGAGTCTTGTATCTGCGTTAAATAGCTCTTATTTATCCTGCAGAGGTTCTGCAAAAAATGGAAAAAAGTTTCACAAATAATAAGTCTAAATTAGTTGAGAAAAAAATAGTAAAATTTCGAAGTGGTCCTAGAAGGACTGCAGGGTTTCCCGGGGCACATTTGGGGAATTACTAGACTGAACAATAAAGATGCCGAACAGTTTTAAAGATAAAACATTTTTCGATTTTAAACTAAGTTTTGTCAATTAAAATCATTACAAAAGGTAAAAGTTCTTTGCCGTTGGCAAACTCTGTGTTCAAAACATATTCCAGTTTTTGTAACTGGATTTAATTCCTTCACTGTATTAGTCTTTTTAACCAGAGGTGTGTACAAAGGAGGGGGGTCATGGCACAACCTTTGGCATTGAAATTTTTAGGGGATCACTTTAGATTTTTTTACTCTCATGTTAAAGGTTATGTTTTTGGGGGAGGGCGGGGCGCTGCGTAGCATTCGGGGGGAGTTTGTCATTGCACTTGGGGGGGGGGGGGGTTGCTGCACTTGTGTAAGCTACAGTACTACCTTAAAAATATTTATATTTGAATTTTTGCATAAAATCATTATTATTATTGCATTTCATGCTGCCTTCCTTTAGCTGTATCATTTTGGGAAGTTTTTTAATCTGTGTTTTGCCCTCATATATGAAGCTGGAACCCCCCCCCCTCTCCTTGAGAAGGTTATTACTAATAAATTCTGCATCAATGAAACAATACAAATCATTATGAGCGAAACGAAATTTTAGTTTGAAGAAGGAATTCATAACGATGTCGGAAATTAGTAAAACGCAAAGGTATTACTAGTGGCGTCGCTAAAGGGTGCGGGGCTGTCCGTCTTGGGTGTGACCTGTCTGGGGGGGGGGGGGTGACACCCAAAGTGCACTAGCAAGTTTTTGAAAAATACGAAACTGAAATGCATTTTTAAGAGTACTAATTTGAAAATTTTCCAGGGGGTTGGACCGCCCAAACCCCAGTACTTCCCACCCCACATCATGGAATTAATACTACTATACTCAGAATTAGGTTCATTTTTTAACTTAGGCATAGTAGCGACTTCTTATAACAACAAACTGAAAACCCATTATCTTTCCCTGATGTGTGTGCGATACGTTTAAAGTAATTACGGGGCCAACAATTTCATATAGACACCTTATTTTTTTGATCTCTCGACGCCCACATGCGTCTGGGGCAAGTTACATAAAAAGCAGTCATAGTTTTTATTTGTCTTCTGTATATTATCCCCATTAAAACACTTTGTTTTTCCCAAATGCAGTTGTTTCTGAAAATTTTAAGATTTTCATATTTACATAGAATCTAAAAACTTTTTTTTTCATTTTAAAGGGGGGGGGGAGTTAAGAATCTAAGAATGGGGGGAAAATATCATTACAAAACACCCTCCTGTTTTCTTACCCTGCGGAACAAAAAACTTGTAATTTTAATTTTACTTCAAAAAAATTAAGGAATTCTTAAATGAAAAAAGGAGGCAAGGGGAAAATTAAACAAGATGGTCAAGATTTATTCTTCTTTTAAATTGAAATCATTGAGTTTTCTTGCAAAAGTTTTATTAATTAATTAATTAATTTTATTAATTCATTTATTCCTTATAATGGTCACAAACAATAATAGCAATTTTAAATGTATATCCATACATAAAAAATGATTTCTCAAATAATTTAATTTTCAAGCTTTTGCTAATAGTTGCAGTGTTATCAAAATGATATTATTTATTACGTACTGCAAAGAGGCAATCAGGTGCACTGGATGAGTTAAGAGTTCGATTGGTTGTATTTTCTTGTAACTTTGACCTAAGATATTTGCTATGACATCATCATGTTAATAATCATACTAATAATAAATAAATAAATAAATATCGGATTTGAAAAAAAAAAAAAAAAAAAAAAACAGACTTTAAAAATAGACCTCAAGGACTCAAGATATTACTTATGTTTGATTTATAAAAAAAAATGTATTGCAAATATTAAGCAAGAAACATTACAATTTAACTCATTTTCATGGTAGCAGCATAAATAAGCCAATTTCATTACAAATGCATAAGTTGTATCAAATTTTACACTTGAGATGCAAAAAAATAATATTATAATTTAAGTACAGAACAAATGAGTAAACATGATTCATCATTTTTTTTTTTTTTTTTTTTTTTTTGAGGGTTGACATTAATTAATCACTTGATAAATAATAATATTTCTTGACTTACCCAATTTATAAAATCACATGTTTTCCATTCATGACTGAATGCCTTTCTTGTATTGCTATTCATCCAAAAACATACCATTTTTCCTTTTTAAGTACATTTATAGAAACTAGTAATGACCTATTTGACCTCATAACCCCTGATATTCATTACCACTCGCTCCTATTCTCAAAATAATTGCATAACTAAAATGCTTTAAAAAAGCACCATGCAGAGATGCAGATTTTTAACAATGCTATAATGAAATGATATTTTTAATTTATTCTTTTTGAGTTTTGAACTTTAGCACATTAAATAAAGTGAAATAGAATATTTTTAACAGTCTTTGAAAACGGACAACAGTTTCAAACCTGATGTACATCTCTTTTTAATTTTGAATTGTAGAAGCATTTTGTCGAAAGTGACCAACTAACATATGATATGCAGGAAAATTACGAAAAAAACAAAACAAAACTGGGCATAAATATTAATTGCATGGAGAAAAAGGCTCGTCAGCTTAAAGAATGGACAAATTTATGTGCCAAAATGACAGCATCATGTTTTAAAACGACAGCAGATACCAGTGAAAAATATTCAATCCACAACACAAAAAATAATGTATCACGGCAAGAGATGTTGTCTCGTAATGCCATTGAACTAGTGAATAATGAATTTCCAGAAGAAAGACGAACAAGCAATGAATTTTCGGAAGAAATGCCTATTGAGAAACATTTAGCAAAACTTCTCATTCTTAGAAACTAGAAAATATCCCCCCCCCCCAACCTCCAGCGTTCTTCAAATTTTCAGGGGGTCTTTCCTCTCTTTTTCAGGAAGCCTCTCTTTCTGGGGGGTAATCAGTAATATTTAAGGGGGTGTGCTAACACTCTTGGGCGGGGGGGGGGGGTCTCTTACTATTGTTGAATTTGCGAAAAACATGACTTCTCTTTTGGACATTTTCTGTAACAAAAAAAAAAAGACTTTATTTACTTCTCAATGCTTTTTTTTTTTATCCAATTAAAATGTCCGAACTATCTCTTAAGTCCTTAGCTATTATGGAGGCAAAATCGGCGCCCTTCAACTCAGCCTTCCCGCGCCCTTATGAACACCCAGTCCGGCCCTGGCTTTGTTAAGAGTTAAACAAATAAAATCTTTTGACATTTTTGTAAAAATCATGGAGTTTATAAGTTTTAAACTAAACTCTGTGTTCTTTAACAGTGTGTTGGGTCAAAAAGTTAAATGCTGAACCCCTGCCTGAATTTCTTTGTTAGAATTATTTTAAATACTATACATATGATTTTTCTAGTATAATTTACCATAATGTGGAATGGTAAATAAATATTGATACTTGAAGGGTGCCCATCTCCCAGAGAGTGATGCCGTCTCCCCTCCCCCTCCCTAAATACTCGAAAAACACTCAAGAATGATATTCTCAACAGAAAAGAGGGAAAACACTCAACTTTAAGTGTCAATGATGAAGTTTGCGCCTTCTCAAAATTCTAAAATTTTGTTTTTATATTTTAAAAAAATGCTGCAAAATTATTTGATTTTTCCCAAAATTTATTGATTTTTCACAAAATTATTTGATTTTTCACAAAAAACGGGCTTTGTGAAAAATCCTGGACAGACCCCTGCCTGGATAGAGGGTTTTCTTTTAAAAATGCAGTTTTCGTTGAATTTTTTACACTGCTGGCACAGATGTTCTTTGACGCTCTGAAATTCCCCTGCTTTCGTCTGCTATAGGAGGTCATAGAGGTTATAATGTAAGAGTCAAAAAAAAAAAAAATAAATAAAAAAGATAATAATAATAAGTTTATACTAGGGAAATCTGTTATGCACAAAAGAGATTGTGTGCCTTTTCTATTGAAGCTGATGCTGTATATACAGCATACTTAACATTTAGAATCACATTCTCTAAAACTGCAAAATGAAGATTCAAAAAATCATAAGACTTTAATTATTTTTAATTACTTTATTGAAGTCATGATTTCATGAGGTTGATGTAAATTAACAAACCCTATTATTTTATTTTTTAAAATACTATGCTTATTTGAAATAATTGTATTTTCAAATTTTTTGCTTTTACATTCAAACCATATTCATAGAATCAAAAATAACATGTTCAGTTGATAATCATATCACACACATACTGTTACTTCATAATTACGAAGGGAGTAGGGAGGCAACTTCTCCAAAAAAACATAAGAAATGAAGTGTAACTGGTGTTAAATGATTTGCAGCAAAAATTTCTTTTATTTATATTTATTCAGAAGTGCCCCTCCTCTCCCCCCGTCAACACAACAAAGAAAAAGAATACTCCAAGCACCTCCTAAAAAAAATCAATAGAGCACCAAGACCCCCCCCCCTCCTCCGCGAGCCTGCAAAAGACATACCTGATTTAAGGAACAGATAATCTACTAAAACACGGTAATGTATTAGAATATTGCAATATTTTACAGCCCATGTATTGCGATGTTAAAATGAGAAACATTGGCGAGAAAAAATGACAAGAATGTGATTTATATTTAATATGTATCCTCAAATGTGTTTTTAAACTTTAACTCTGAGAAAATGTTGAATTAGATTGATCAAAAAATAAGGTTTTTCATTAGTGTGCATCCTCAAATGCAATGGTCAAAGAATGTGGTTTTTCATTAGAGTGTATTCTCAAATGCTTTTTCAAATTTGCACTCTGAGAAAATATCTTATTACAATGATCACAAGAATACGGTTTTTCATTAGTGTGTATTCTCAAATGCTTTTTCAAAGTAGAACTATCAGAAAACATCTTTTTATATTACTCACAAGAATAAGGTTTTTCATTAGTGTGTATCCTCAAATGGGTTTTCAAACTTGAAGCAACAGAAAAAGTCTTTTTACAAAACTCACAGGAATATGGTTTTTCATTAGTGTGTGTTTTCAAATGTTTTCTCAAAGTAGAACTATCAGAAAAAGCCTTTTTGCAGTGCTCACAAGAATACGGTTTTTCATTAGTGTGTATCCTCAAATGCTTTTTCAAAGTAGAACTAACAGAAAATGTCTTTTTACAACATTCACAAGTATATGGTTTTTCATTAGTGTGTATCCTCATATGTGTTTTCAAATTGTAACTACGACAAAATGTCTTTTTACAATACTCGCAAGAATACGGTATTTCATTAGTGTGTATCCTCAAATGACTTTTCAAACCTGAACGATAGGAAAATGTCTTTTTACAATACTCGCAAGAGTATGGTTTTTCATTAGTGTGAATCCGCAAATGTCTTTTAAAACTTGAACTCTGAGAAAATGTCTTTTTGCAATACTCACAAGAATACGGTTTTTCATTAGTGTGTATCCTCAAATGTGTTTTCAAATGGTGACTATGACGAAATGTATTTTTACAATACTCACAAGAATACGGTTTTTCATTAGTGTGTATCCTCAAATGTTGTTTCAAAGTAGAACTATCAGAAAATGTCTTTTTACAAAACTCACAGGAATATGGTTTTTCATTAGTGTGTATCCTCAAATGGGTTTTCAAATTGTAACTATGACAAAATGTCTTTTTACAATACTCGCAAGAATACGGATTTTCATTAGTGTGTATCTTCAAATGCCTTTTCAAATAAGAACTATCAGAAAATGTCTTTTTACAATACTCACAAGAATATGATTTCCCTTTAGGGCACAATATTGCTTGCACATTTGAGTTTTTTTTTATAGGAATAGACATGTCCAAATAATTTGAAGATTATTTTTCACGAGAAGCAGGAGGTCAAAAGCAGATTCTAATGTAAGTTCAAAAATATGCCGTTTCATTAGATAAACGCTATATGCTTCTTATTTTTATCAGTTCAGCTTATAAACTACCAAATTTTACCTATGCACAGCAAATGTCTCTGGAAAGAAAACAAGGATAACATATCTTATGCTGACCATTAGAGAATAATCATCAAGTTTAAGGATTTTTATCAACAATCAAATTTTTATCATTATTTGTCAAAGCATCTCTTTCACAATGACTCTAAATTTATTCACTAAGTGGCAAGTTTTCGTAAAAACATATAAATGAGAATTTTTCATCCTGCAATTTAAAGAACCTTGTGTAAGAGGTGTTTATACACAGGCCATGTTCAACAGGTATTCTTGGATTCAAAATTTCAAAAAATTCTGGTATACAATAATAAAATATTATTTCACAGTACAAAGAAGTGCAATGATGAAAGTCCTCTTTCAAAAGAATGCTCATACAGCATACCTACACTGAAAACTCTTCAACGTCTGAAAATCACTTGCATCGAAACTGAATCTCCTGATGTCTATGTTGTGATGTCCAGTTTAAAGAGCCGAACTGGGCATGAAGAAGCACCTAAGCACAAAAAGAAAGCATTTTAAAATAGTTACTTGTAATCAAACTTATTGTAATAAGATTGTTTTCATTCATAATAAAAACACAGTATTTATTTTGCTGAGTAACGGGGCAAATTTACAAGTGTAAGTCGTTAAAAAGTCACAACAGACAGTAAAAAATAATTTTCCACTAGGAAAAACTTTTATTTTTCCATATTATCTTAAATAGGGTTGATGCACCCATCCTATTTTACCATAGCCTGCATTCCAGCTGTATTGAAGTCTTTGGGTTGCTGTCTCGTCTATCTTTGGATTTCATGTTGAACATCGTCGTCATCTGTTCAAGATGGTTCCAGTACTATGCCATCCATCTCACTGCCAAGACCTGTTCCCGTGCTCTTTCCATCTGCTTGGTCCAGCGAAACATTTCCTATGAGGCAAACTGTTGGCAGATGGTGATGACGTTAAATGATGTGGATGAGACAGCATTTCGAAGTAGGGGAGAGCGGGGCACTTTGTCACAAGTCGAATTGGAGAAAATTGTGAGAGCAGAGGTAAATTTTACAACCAACTCAAGCTGCTCAAGGTCACTGCAACCCAGTGCAGAGTCTCAGGTACCTCGAGAGCTGGTGAACTTGACTATGAAACACTTAATAACACCTTGATTGTTATTAAGTGCTCAAAATAAATTTTTTAGTTGGTGTTTGGCATTTAGTCTCTCTGCCACTATCAATTGAATGTGAATATTATCTCATGTTTGTCCCTAGTTAATTAGCTGCTCATTAGTGTATTTATGTAAAAGTGTGGTTAGTTTTAAGGGGCTGAAACCATTACAAAACAAACAAAAAAAAAAAAAATACACGCGGGGCACTTTAAAACAAGAATGGAAACAATGTACGATGTGCAAACGTTGGGCCCACGAGAAATGTGGACACAGCTCCGTCTTCTACGTTTGTGAAAATTGTGACGCAGATGAGGATCATTAAAATATTAAGTGGCTAAGCCTGTATAACTAGGTTACTGAGTACACATTAGATTTTTGTTGATCATGTAATTAATTATAAATGTAACCATTCATTTACTCACGTAATAAACATAATTTTAAAAGACCGTTTTTGTAAGCTGTTGCAGTTAATACAGCTTTGCAAGACTGGGGATTAGTTGACAAAGTGTCTGCAATGTGCTTTGACCCAATAACTTTCAACACTGACTGACAAAAAAAAAGAACATTGTTTTATTTAGGGTTCGAAAATATACGATATTTTCCATCTGCGCAAATTAAATTCTTTAAATAGTATAACTGTATATATGCTTAAATCACGGTTTATTTTCTTTTAATATTGTAATAATAATATTGGTAGGTTTATAAAAGTAGTATTTCTTTCATTATTTGTATACAAATATATATTTTCTAAAAAGTATTTGTATTGAAAATGGTAGTTATGCATTAATGATATTTACAATCATTTTTGAAATGTCATAATTTAATGTTGTGAAAATAAAGTAACATAACTGATGCTATGATATTGTCTATCATATTAATATGCTCTTTAAAACTAATTACGCTCTGCATGTGCCCAGTAAAAATCACAGAAAAACACCAGTGTCTTATTGATAAATAAAAATATCATGTAAAATTAAATCAAAAAACTGTTTAAAACCATGTCATATTAGTTGAACAGTGTTGTAATATGTAATTAAGCATTAGCTGCTTTACTAGAATTTTTTCTCTTTTGCTAGCATTATTAGCATTTGCTAGTTTATTTTACAAATTATAAAATTCAGAAATAAGAATACTCTTGAGTTTGTGCACAGCAGGGTTTCCGCTACGGTCGCATTTTTTTTTTTGCAAAATCCGAAAAGACTTTCCCAAATGAGAAAATGAAGCAAGGCACTTTCGCTTTTTTGCTCAACATCAGACACACGCAAAAAAAAAAAAAAAAAAAAGAGGGAGGTGGGATACAAGTGGTGCAGGGGGAAGGGATGGAAAGAGGGCTTCTCTGGCATCTTTTCTCCAATGGGGGAAAGGGAGTGAGCACTTCGCATAGGAATGGATGGGGTGTGTGGATGGGTGGGTGGGTGGGGAAGATAGTTTAATAGAGAAAGCAGTCCATATTGGTTGAACTTAGAGCTCTTTCTGGAGAAGGCTACGATTTCATCATTTCGATTTCACATGCACGTGCAGCAGCGTTTCGTATTTCAATCGATTGCCACATGGACTTTTCTTCGGAACTAGTTTACTCTCGAGGTGTATCAGTGTCCAATTGGATAAATATTTACTAAAGTATAAGAAAAAATGACGATTCTGCATCACTAAATGCAGAAACTACTATTAGCACACCATAAACTCCTTGTTAAGTTATAAAATAAGTCATATATTGGTGGAAGAATTAAGTGGGGTATCAAAGTTTTTATGCATAAAAATTACCCTCTGAAAAAGAATATTAATCATAGCTAAGCTTTTTCAATTGCTATGAAGTTTAACAATACTTAGTCTTAATGGGGATTATGACCCCACCGATAAATGTTTTATTGTGGGAGTGGGACTTGGGGCATTTTAAGAATCAATGTTGTGTTCTTTTGAAGGTGTGTCTCATTCTTCACATACCATCTTTTACAAACCATATTTCATAGTAAGTGCTACATTTGCTGAGAAACGTTAGGTTAAATTTGAAATTCAACCATCAACTGCAAGTGAAGCACAATAAGGCATCTAAGAAGATATGCAAACGTATTCATTTCCCAAAAGATCTTAGTACTTTGCTAAAGCTTTTTTTTCCCCATTTTAGCTTTTTCACTAAAGAACTTTTGACCTCAGTTTAAACCCTGGTGCACAGCCATAAGGTATTTTCCTTTTTTTTCTGACTTCTAATGTTAAACCAAGTCATTTTTAATCTCTAATTAAATTGTTAGATTACTTAGAAGTTTAAATATATAAAAAAAAATATTATTATATTAAAAAAAATAAAATAGCATTACATAATATATAGAATAATACTACCTTTTTTGGTTATTTTTGGTTATTTTTCACAACAAAAAAGGGCAATTCCATTGTGACATTCAGTCACTATTTTTACTGGTTAAACCAACATTTTAAGCACTAAAACAGTTATTAAATACTAACAAAGTATTTTAATCATGTTTAACTATGCATTTGCTTGAATAATTAAATTGAAGCAAAACTGTAGGATTTTTTATTTAAAAAAAATTTTTTTTTAATCTTGTGACAGGTGTGACGTTTGCGAGACATAAGTTTTCACCTGCGCTCATATTTCTAGAAATTCCTGGGAATGTTTTAATGTTTTATGACTAAAGCATTTTTTTTCCATTAAAAGACATTCAAATGAAACTTAATACATGATATTTATGATGAATTTAATTTTCTTTACTTAACAGGAATTTTTTTTGTGCTGTGACTGGTGTGACACTGTGCAAATCCGCTAATTGGATAAGCAATTTCTAAAAGAATAGTGATCAGTATAGATTACATTTAAAAGGAAAAAAAGGTAGTACTGTGTGTACATTTAGTTAGCAGGTCATTAAACAAAATTAGGTCAAGTGAAGCTTTTTTTTTTTTTTTTTTTGGTAATTACAAAAATTTCTTTCTTTTTTGTTAATATCACTTTTAACAGGGAAAAATCAACAGGATCATCTTTTAGCTTGCATATCTTTACTTATTTTTTCTTTTTAAAGTTAGTATGTAAAACAGTAACATAATATTAATAATGCAATGTTTTGTAAACTCTCTCACACAAATGTACATTGCATTATCAATATTTCAAGTAATTTTGAGGAATAAATGACAGAAAAAAAAGTGTCGACAAATTTTCTTTTAGAACCTTTTAGAAACATATAGGCATTTTTTAAAAACAAAACTAAAGGCCCAATGGGAAAACACTTTTGAAAATTAAAAGGCAACACTACTGAAAAGTTACTATATTTATGTTACAGGCTGTTTTGTGTTCCTTATGTCTTTTGTTTTAGTTGTGAGCAATTTCAGTAATTAATTTTGAAGAAAATAAAAATTTGTTCAATACTATTGTTAAAATAATGTAAATTACTTCACTAATATTACAGTCGAGTTCCGACTTACACGAGGGATGCGTTCGAAGACCCTTCGCGTAAGTTGAAATTTCGCGTTGTGGAAAAGGGTATGTGTAAAAACTTTTATAAACATACCCATACGATTAAGGACACTTGTAAACACCACCTCAAACTGTTAAAAACCATTTCTTAACAATACATTACTGTTTCTCAAATAAAAAATTGAATTTTTATTCATTGTATTTAAAAAAAAAAATATTTTTTATTTACCATAAAAAACTTACGATGCACAAAATCAGTGATCAATGGGAAAGGAAGACTTAAAACAAACCACTACGGTACGTACATTATTTAGTAAGAAAAACAAATGCACTATAGTTGTTGAAACTTTCTCTTTTTCTTTCTATCTTCACAAACTTTAAATGAAACAGCGCTCTTAGGTGTCATTATATTTCATCAACTTTCCCATATAGAATGAAAAAAATAAATGAAAAATGAGGAGTAGTTATTTATATAAGCGGTGTTTAGACTAGTACAGTGTGGGAACTTCCGCTCTCAGTGGTGCCAAAGGGATGAAGGTCCATTCAGGAAAAAAGCGCGATTCGCTTCGGAAAATTTTCATGTTGCAGGTGAAGAATTCGCGTTAGGAATAAAAAAAAATTATCGCGGAAAAAAATCGCGTTATAGCCATTTCGCGCAAGTCGGATCGCGTTGTAGCGGGAGTCGACTGTATATTTCATTAACTAAAATTGTTTTGCTTAATTTAACAGCTTCCAACTAACAGATTTATTAGTTGCAAAACACATCTCTCACATACATACAAATTAGAAGTATATTTTCACGTAATTTAGTTTTGGCCAGTTCTATGGTGGTTAGATCCAGTTTTGGCCGGTTTTAACCAGTGGCCCGGATAAAATCAGTTTTGTCCGGCCAAAACTACAACCCTGCAAATCAAGTTCCCGGCGGATCTTTTTCAAATTTTTCACAGAGGTTCTTTGATACTCAAGAATTCACATAGGGTAGTTTTCTTTCCACTACGAGGGCAACACCTAGATGGAGAGTTCTTTTAAAAATCCAATTTTTTGTCGAATCTTTTAATCTGCTGGCACAGATGTCCTTTGACGTTCTGAAATTCCTTTGTTTTCGTCTCAATAGAGGGGTAATAATGTAAGGTTCAGAAAAAAAAAAAAAAAATATATATATATATATATATATATATATATATATATATATATATATATATATATATATATATATATATATATTTATATATATATGGCTCTCCTCTGATATGCCCCCCTCTTGGCGAGATTTTAATTTTTCGCTCAATACGAAAATCGCCAATAAGGCGATAACTTGGCAACCCTGGTTTTGCAACTTGAACGCTGGAAAGTAGTTTCTCGAAGTCTGTCTTTTTGCACGTGTCTGTGTAGTAGGAGGTAGGTGCTCATATGTTCCGCTCTTAGGGAGATTTTAAGTTGAATACTCTAAAATAAAGTTTCAATTCAAACTTTATTTTAGAGTATTCTTTTTCTTGTTGTTTTTTAATGTTAATTTAGTTGAATTTTCTATTTTAATTATGAGTTCGGTTTGTGATGTTGTCCAAATGTATCAATTGAAATTTTTGAATGAATCTTCTTTTTCTTTTTCGTCAGGTCGTCCAACGTTTGGACGTACCGGAGTCCTAAATAGATTTTTTATATTTAAACTAATTGAAAATAAAGAGGTTTTTTTTAGAATTTTTAAGGGAAATTGGTTTACTTAAGAATGAAATGTTATGTTCTAGATGTAATTCTGTTATGAAAATTAAAAAAACTAAAAAATGTTCAGATGGGTTAATTTTTTTTTTTTGTAGAAAGGTTATTGGGGGTGTTGTTTGTGGAAAAGAAGCAACGATCAGGAGTGGGTCATGGTTTAGTTCTAGCAAGTTGAAAATAGAGGAGATTTTTTTGATAACATATGAGATTTTAATTGGGACCAAAACTGCTGATATTGAAAGTCAATATTTTTTTTCATCACAAACTTTAGCCGATTGGCGAAATTATATTAATGAAGAAATATTAAATTACATTGAATTAAAATCCGAACAAATAGGGGGGGGGTTTGGGAAAGTTATTGAAGTTGATGAATCTAAATTTGGGAAAAGAAAATATAATCGGGGACATGCAGTTGAGGGACAATGGGTTTTTGGGGGGTTGAACGGGGTTTCGGGGAAAACTTTTTTGGTTGCTGTTGGGGATAGGGGTAGGGAAACTCTATTTTTGGCAATTAAGCAGTGGATACTACCAGGCACGACGGTGCACTCTGATTGTTGGAGGGCATATGATACATTGGGGGAGGAGGGGTATGAGCATTTAACAGTCAACCATAAACTTAATTTTGTAGATCCAGAAACTAAATGTCACACTAACACAATTGAATCCACATGGAGACACGTTAAAAGTACGCTACCAACATATAATAGATTAGGGGATTTTAAATTTTATTTAGCTTATTATTTATACAAAAAAAATTGTGAATACAAAAATGAGGATATGTTTGTAAAGTTTTTGGAAATAATTCGCGAAATTAATTGGGTGGAGTACGGGTCATTCCATGTCAGTTCAACCACACCCCAACACCCCACCATCTCAGATTTCAATGAAACTTTGTATACTTCTATGTTTCATAGTCCTATGTAACCTCCTAAAGTATTTCTTCTCTATTTAAAATTGTTTTTATTTTATGACCCTTCAAAGTTTTGAGATTTTGCGTTAGTTGTCATTCACAGTTCTCTCAGAATTAACTGCAGCTGTTTGCAAAAAAAAATATTTCTCAACAACTAAAGATAAAAAGTTTTTGAAAATTTTCTCATTATACATTAAGACTTCAAGCATTTTAGAAAAAAATATATCAAAGATCTGAATTTATATTCAGCAATTGAAAAAAATTAACAAACTGAAAATTTTAAAATTTTTTCAATAAAAAAATGATTTTCAAAATTTTAATTTTTTGGCATGAGGGTCTAAATTAAAATAATTTATATATTTTTTTAAATGATCAGTAACATGTGTGCTAACATATAAAATGAGAATCTTTAGGGGACTTTGAGGGATTCTGCCCCCCTTGCCCCCCTTATTTTGATAAAAGAAAAAAAATCGATCACAATCTTACAAACTTAGCTAATTACTAATAGCATCAAAAAAAATTGAACAATGACATATATTGGTGTTTGAACCCAAATTTAAACATTTTAATACTCAAGATTTTTTTGAATTGAAAGCAGTTAATTAAATAAATTAATAATAAACAATAAAAACAGGTTATCGCGAAATTCGAAATTTTCCTACAACAATTTATGCATACTAAAAATTATTGTTTAGTATGCATTAAGACAACATAGAAATTAAAAGAGAAATCATCTAATTCTAATTTATTATTAGGCAATTAATACAAAGTATCACAAATCCTATGAATACCAGGCTCATAGTTCTTAAATTCCTTATACCTTATGTCTGTTTTCCTACTAAGAAGATTATAAAATATGTATGTCATTCTAATTATTGTGTTGTGTGTAATCAGATCTAGGCCAAATACAAGTAAAAATTTGATATCTGTCCAGTAATGATTTCTCTAACCAACTGGGCAAAGAACAGACTAAAAGACAAATTCGAAGCTAGACACTTCTAGTTCGCAGAGCTTTTAACTTGTTTCATTAATCTAATGCAATATCAAACTGAAACATGGATTTGTTTTCCGCTTATCAAACAGATTAGCCCAGAAAAGTTCAATTTCCCGTGCCCCCTCCAAAAGATTTTTCTGTATCCGCCCCTGAATTGCGGTATGTTGTTTAAATTAAAGCCACTTTTTATTTTATACAAATGATTTATAAACATTCTACTCTAAATATTCCTGTTTAAATACAGTGAAACTTCAGTAACTGGACACACTGATAACCCCCTGTAACTGGACATTTATTTTTCTTAGGGCTGGCCCAATGCCAAATTCAATGACTGAAAATCTATCTAGCTTGACACACATTTACGAGAACCCCCTATCAGTCCACACCCAATTGCTATTCTAGTTCAATTTTTGCTACCAACATTCTTTCATATTAACTTTTTCTCAGAGTTTTTAGGAAATCTCTTTTAGAGAATTCTATCTTTTATCCAGGGGAGTACGCAACCACTCTGTGCTGTTAGTGCAATTCTAAAAGGATAGGATAAAATATACCAAACTGTAGAGAAAGAAGGCACCATTATACCTGTATTCTAAATAAGTGTGAGCAGGACTTTTTATCTTTAACAGGACATGACTAACAAGAAGCTTTTATCTCTTTTCAACAATTACGTATTTATGCTTCACAATATATTCAAATATATTATTGATTTTACTATATACTTTTCAAAGAAAGAAAAACAAAAAGAATAGAAAATTCCTTTACTGGAATTAGTTTTCATAATGTGAATATTAAGCATCAGTAAGTAAGTTGTACACACAGAAACTCTTTAGGAATTAAAATTTTAGAACCCCAGTAAGTTGACGTCCACTTAAGTCGAAATTTTTTCATGTTTCCTTGGTTTGTTGAGTTATGGAGGTTCCGTTGTAGTTTGAATTAGCACATTTTATATTAATTTCTTTTCTCTATTCTATTTATTGCACTTAATTGCATTGCACTAGTGTACACTCCCAAAAGCAGTTGAGGAAAAGATGCAAGTTATGTTGGGGGGGGGGGGGATCCGGACAAATATTGTTTTTTTCCCTTCAAATACTAATTTAGTTTCTTATTCTCATTAAAAAAAAATATACAAAAATCCATTGAATATGAGAGATGCAATTTATTTCCTCATTTGCTATGAAGGGAGGGGGGAAGGTAATTTACTTTATTTAGAACATATTATTACTAAGCAATCAAGCTATTAACTTTTAAGGGGTGTTAACTATTTTCAAGAAATGAAAAGGATGAATTTGTTGCTGTACAGCAGTAACACTAAAATGAAAAACAGTTCCACTATACTTAAAATACACCGCAAGCTCAGTTATTCCATCTGAGGACTGCAGTTTCGTGCTTTTTAGCACTCATCAGCCTGGAATAGGAATCACATGAGCTGGAGGCGAAAAATCTCTTAAGGGAGCCAAGAGAGCCAAACAAACTGGTAGCTTATACAGAATTAGCAAGCCAGGAGAATTAGGGCGGTAACTTACTACAAAATAAAGTTCCACTATAGCAATTTTTCTCAAACATAAGGGTTTAGGTGGGAGGGGGGGGGAGGATCCTGAAAGTGCTAGAAACTGCATGATTATAAATTGGTGTTAAGAATTAATTTTTGTTTTCCGTTGTCTTAACTAAAATGCAGTAATCTGTATGCAGATATTATTGTCTGTAACTTTTAAATTTCATGATATCTTATTTTCAGAATGTCTATATATTTTAGACAATTTTTAACTATTTCAAATTTTAAAAAAAAGCTTAAATATTAAATTTATATGTCTGACTTCAATATTAAACACATTTTATATATATTTTTTAAAAAAAATAATTGTTGGGAACTCTGTTTTCAAAGACATAGAAGAGCTTTTCTCTGATGCTTTCGTTTTTTCTGAAGAGGGGGGGGGGGGGAGGGCAGAATCCCTAAAAGACCCATAACTTTTTTCATATGGGAAGTTAGGACTCATACTCATGATCATTTTTCATTGTTAAACATGATTTTTAAAACTGACCCTGATGTTAAAAATTTGACAATGGTTTTTTTCACCGAAAAAAAAAAAAAATTTTCTTTTTCCAATTTTTTAAAAATTCTTAGTATAAACCAAGATTATTATAATATTTTTAATAAAAATATTCAAAATCTTAGCATTTTTTATGAAAATTTCCAAAAAGGTAAGTTTATTAGTTGCTAAGAAACAATTTTTTCCCATTAAACAACAGTTCAGTTTGAATGTCTTAAAGATGACAAAAAATGCAAAATCAAAAAATTTGATAAGTCTATAATATCAAAATACATTGAGATTGAAAGAAAAAAAACCAAGGGGTTGCTTTTTACCACAAAATAAGGAAGTATACCAAGTTTCATCAAAATCTGAGGTGGTACATGTTAAAATCCCATTTTTACGGTAGATTTGGGGTGGAACTACCCCATATTTTAAGTTATTTCAAATGAAAAAGAAGCTTAGATTTTTTTTACATTTGAGTCCAATGTTCAACACACTGTATATTTGAATTTTTGTCGTAATTGCTGACAATTCAGTTTTTAAGAATATGGAAGAGATTGTCTGTATGATGTTTCCTGCTTTTTTTTTTTCAGAATGGGGGGGGGGGGGCAGAATCCCTCAAAGTCCCCTAATGTTTTTTATTGGATAAGTTAGAATACATATTCATGATCATTTTTTAAAAAAATTATGATTTTTAAAGCTGACCCTCTTGTTGAAATTCAGAATTATGTCAACACCTTTTTTTGACAAAAAAATTTTAAAATTTTCACTTTTCTAATTTTTTAAAAATTTCTTATGTAAACTAAAACTATTAAGATATTTTTTATCAACATGTTCAAAGTCTTTACATTTTATGCAAAAATTTTCAGAAAGATTATAGCATTACTTACCAAGAAACAATTTTTTTAATAAACAACATCTTCTCAGTTTGAGTGTCTCAAAAATGATAAAAAATGCAAAATCGCCGAATTTCAAAAGGCTATAAAAACAAAACGAATTGATATTGAAAGAAAAAAAATTAGGGGGTTGCTTATAACCATAAAGGGATGAAGTATACCAAGTTTTATCAAATTCCGAGACGGTGGGTGTTAAAATCCCATTTTTGTGGTTGATTTGATGTGGAATGACCCGTACAAAATACAAGTAAAATAAGGTTGTTTTTTTTTTTTGGAATTTTTTTTGTCAAAACAAACATAATTTAAATATTTTTGTAAAGTAATGATAATAAAAAATGGGATAATTTCCCTAAGAGCGGAACATATGTGCACTGCCTCACGTGAGGAAGTAAAAGAAAAGTAAAAAGGTAAGTGAACATATTTTGAATTATTGTGTTTTTAGTGTGTTTCTGGTAGTTTGTATTTTGGTCTGGTTGGCATTTTTGTAACACAAAAATGGTGTTAATTTCACATAAAATCTGTGACTTTATTGTATACTGAACGGAGGAGATCTGTGACTTATATCCGACTGTGATGTATATTAAAAGTCGGAGGGATAACGGACCGAGGTCCTGGCGAGCCCGAGGTCTCATAGTACTTTCGTAATGAGACCGAGGCAGGGGTCTCATTACGAAAGTACTATGAGACCTCGGGCTCGTATCCCGGAGAAACAACGGAAAAAAATTAATGCATTAATTTCATTAAATAATTAATGACATAATTTGAATTTTTCCTGTTGGCGCTAAAAAAGCATCGCTAAGAACGATGTATGACATATGACGTCATACATAGTTTTCTTGGCGACGCTTTTTTGGCGCCAACAGGAAAAAGTCGCCAAGAGGGGGGTATATCAGATTTGTTCCATATATATATATATATATATATATATATATATATATATATATATATATATATATATATATATATATATATATATATATATATATAATACATATTATTTAAAGTCTCACTCGTAAGTGGCACACTAGCAAGTGTATGAAACAAAAACAACAAGAAACATATAAGAATAATAACAATATAAATTTAAAAACTATGCAAAGTTGAAGAAAATGAATATTATATGAATATTTTATATTATATATATATATATATATATATATATATATATATATATATATATATATATATATATATATATATATATATATATATAAGAATAGTTAGTTTTGGAGTGGGGAAATCTGTTATGCACAAAAAGAGATTGTACCTTTTCTGATTGAAGCTGAGGCTGTATATACAACACACTTAATATTTAGAATCACATTCTCTAAAACTGCAAAATAAAGATTCAAAAAAATCAAAAATCATTTTTAATCACTTCATTGAAGTCATGATTTCATCATGTTAATGTAAATTAACAAAGCTAATAATTTATTTTTTAAAATACTATGCTTGTTTGAAATAATTGTATTTTTTTCAAATTCTTTAAAGTTACATTCAAACCATATTCATAGAATCAAAAACATCATGTTCAGTTGATAATCATCTCACACATATACTGTTACTTCATAATTACGGGGTGGGGGAGGCAACTTCTCCAGAACACCTATGAAATAGAGTGTAACTGGTTTTATACGATTTTCAGTGAAAATTTCTTCACTTTATAATTATTTAGGAGTGATACCCCTCTCCCCCGGCAACGCAACAAAGAATAAGAAAACTCCAAACACCTTTTAAAAAATCAAAAGAGCACCAAGCATCATGACTCCCCGCAAGCCCCCCTCCCCCAATTTAATTTAATTCAATAATGTAATTTTAATGTAATTCAATAGTTAACTTTCTAAATATCACCAATAGTAGCCAAATTGAAACCAGATTTTTTTTTAAAAAAAAGTTGCACCATTTTTCGACAAAACTTGGCGACTGAAAGCCTGGCGAAATATTGCCAAGTCTCCACCAAATTATGACACCACTTGAGTTTGCATCGAAATTAACAATGATCTCCAACCCAAAAAGGTGAAAAAGACCCCTTTTGAAACATCCAAATGCAACCAAAATGGGAGGTGCACAACTAGACTACACTTGGAGTCTACGTACCAAACTTCAACTTTCCACGACATACAGTTTTTGAGTAATGCGAGAAACATACGCACATACATACGTCATGAGAAAGCTCATTGTAATCAACTCGGGGTTCATTAAAATAAATATTTTGGGCCTCTGTACACTCTTACGTATACATGCACGTATGATCCGGTCAAAAAAGAAACTCGACATTCATTCAGGGGTGAGCAAAATGGAAATGAAGGCCACTTTTTTAGTGAAAATTTTTTCACGAATACAATACCGTCGGATCCCGCTACGACGCGATCCGACTTGCGCGAAATGGCTGTGATGCGAGTTTTTCGTGAGTAATGCATTTTTTGGAAAGGAGCAGCGGAGCATTGGAATGGGCTTCGTTGACACTAAATATTGATTTCATGAATAGACTTTCATCCCTTTAGCATCACTGACAGCGGAAGTTTACACATTGTATTAGTCTAAACAACGCTCTGTCGTACAGCTTCGATTCTAAATGTTTTATTTTCCTTCTTATGGACGTTGATAAAACAGAATGGTTCCCAAACAAGGACTTTCATCTCAAGTTAGCAAAAGCGGAAAGAAAAACAGAAAGTTTCTGACTATGCAAGAAAAGGTAAAGATTCTCGATGCTTAAACAATCATAAAGTGCCTCTAAGGTAGCACGAGAATCAGGTACGAGTTAATCTTCGATACGTACAATAAAAGTTCAAGAAAAGGAAATCCGCAAAAGTTCGGAACTGAGTTTTAATGATGAAGCTCGCAGAGTAGTGTCCGAGCAAAATACGAACATCGTGAAAATGGAAGCCGGGCCGGAAATAACGGTGTTCTCACACTACATAAACTTCATAAATTTTAAAATTATAATTAAAATTATGATATCTACTATTCAGTACTATTATAATGCAGTAATGTTCTTTCTGTAAGTACCCTACTGTTAAAGTACATGTATCTTATTGATCATTGATTTTGTGCTTCGTAACAGAGTAATCATGTTAAATAGTAACGATTTTTCTAAAATACTGTAAAAAGTCAGTTCTTTATAAAACATACGGTAATATATAGCTAAGAAATAGTTTGAAACAATTTGAGGGGTGTTAACACATGTCTGAAATAATTGGGTATGCTTATAAAAAAGTTCTAAACATACGTTGTTCCACAACGCGAAATTCCGACTTGTGGGAGGGGTCTCGGAACGCATCCCTCGCATGAGTCGGGATCCGACTGTACTTCCTTTTTTTGGAAAAGGAAGTAAAAAAGGGAAGGAGCAGTAAAAAGTTAAGAAAATACTAAAAAAGGACCCGAAAAAATAGATTTCTTTATCTCGGAATCGCATTACCTCTCAAGAGTTTCAGTTTCGTATCCTCAATTTGGGAAAAAAAATTTTAAAAATGTAAATTGACATCTTCAGTTTGCACATGAGGCTGAAAGTTTGAAAAAATATTTTCAAAATTGAAATTTTCAGAAGATAATAAAATTAGTTTTTTTTTCTATCTTTTCCATAATGAAACAAACATAAACTGTCAGTATATAATGTAAAATGAGTCTAAAAATTATTTTATAGCTTTTACATAAAATCATTAGTTTGCACATACGTCTAAGATTTGGCTGGACATTTTAGCCCAATTTAAGGCATATGAGCAAACAAAAAATCAAATATGAAAGCTATAAAATGTATTTTTTACATTCAAACTACGCTATATACTGACAATTGATGGCTGTTGGGAATAAAAATACAAAAAACTAATTTTATAATTTTTTGAAAATTTCAGTTTTTAGTGTATTTTTTCAAATTTTCATCCTCATGTGGGAAATGAAGATGTCAGCATAGAAATTTTTTATTATTTTTCCCCAATTAAGGATAATAACTGCAACTGTTGAAAGGTAACACAATTCCAAAATAAAGAAATTGATTCTTTTGAACCACCTTACTGTACGTGTACACACATATATGTGTAACTGCATGTAACTCTTTAAAAAAAATCAAAAAATAGTGTTTCTCTGACCCTTCTTTGAACCCTTTACAGAAATATCTTTCCTGACATCAAAACTGAACAGCATACTCCAAATGACGTCTTACTAAACTCCTCCCACAGAGAGCACAGCCCATATAAAGTCTATGGAGTTTCACCAGGACCATCAAAATGTGTTCAGAATATCGGGGTGTTCACATTAGAGAGTGCTCAGATAGAGAGAGAGTCCATTGTATAATTATGTGATATAGTCTCACAGGTAACAAGGGGTGGGAGAAAAAATAAAAGTACTTTTTTTTTGCATTTTGTCTTCTCTTGTAGTTTACCTTAATTGGTATTCAAAATTGTGAGAAAGAAAAAAAAAAGAATCAAATTTCAGCAGGTTTTCTTCACTGAAAAGAAAAGATACTCACGGTCACTTTTCCATTTGCATCGAAATACCGATACAGTTGAGAAAAGTTCGGTGTTCTGTCGTCTTCTGCGAACATTCGAAGGATTAACTTCAAACCACTAACCGACGGGAGTTCTGCATTGAATACAAAAGATCGTCCAGCACTTGGAGAAATTGTAAAAACGAATAGAAGCGACTCCAAAAGTAAACAACAAAGCTAAATAGGAAGCTTTAATAAGATTAAAATCACACCAACAATGACAACGTCACTCGGGGAGGGAGCGTCAACAATGGCATTCGGTCACAGTTAATTTCTTTCAATAGCTGGCGCTCGCCTCCTTGCTTGCAATGGAATACGACAAGCAACAGCTCCTCCTCTTCAATCCACATCAAAAGTGGTCGTGCTCGAATAATGTTACCTATTACAACGGGAGGTTAAATCCAGTGGCGGACGGCAGTGCAAAGCAATGCTAAGCCAATATTGGCTTCCCATTGCATTAGCAATATTTTACTTAGATTGGCAGACAATCTTGTGACAATATTGGCTTCTTATTGCATTGGCAATATTCTACTTAGATTGGCAGACAATCTTCTCCCAATATTAGCAAAACATTGCTCAGCCATTATGGTATCCATATCCATTATGGTACCACTAGAGGGCGCCTGTGATGCAGGGAGTGTTATTGCTGCTGATTTGATAAGTGTTTTCTTACTATAATTTTTCATTATTACTGTCTAGTTTTAGGTTTTTTTACTTCACTTTATCATGTAATTTAGTTTTATTGTGTTTTGGGGGCTCATTTTTGCTGTTATTGTATTCTTGAAGTGTTTTTGCATTTTTTGGAGCTAAGCCTAACATGTGGTGATCTCCTGGTTTTTGATCTTGTGTGCTTTATTGGGTGTAGCAACTCTGTTTATTTACTGCTGTTTTTAGTATTTATTCTGTGTTTTTTTGCATTTTTATCTTTCTGTTTTGCCTTTTGGAACATATTCACTGAGTAGAAATGGGTGTTATATGCATTATGAAAGAGGTAAAGAGTGGGAAGGGGGACAGGTGGATCTCTTGTGATTTATGTCATATGTTCTGCCTGTATAAGGGGGAAAATGAGTCTGTTTTTGAGGAGGATTATATTTGCACTAAATGTGCTGAACTGTCAGACTTAAGACTTAAGATGCTAGTTTTGGAAGCCCAGTTAGCATTAGGGTGTAAGCCAGTTGTAGAGGGTATAAATGTTCCAGAGATTCAGGGGGAAGTTTCAAATGAGGAGTTAGATTGGGAAACTAAGGGTGTAATTTTGGGGGACTCTATGGTAAGGGAGGTGGGTAACACAGTTGGGAGAGTAAAGCGTAAGGTGGCTAGGTGTTGTTTACCAGGGGCTCGGGTAAAAGACGTTAATATGGTTGCTGAAAAGAAGGGAGTATTGAATAAGGAGGACATGGTTACTTTGTGGGTGGGAACAAATGATGTAGGCCACAGTAAAAATGAGGAGTTTTCTAGGGAATGGGAATCCCTGTTGGATAAAGCAACCAGCTTTTCGACGAATGTCCAAGTGGTTGGTTTGCTTCCCAGGTATGGAGTGCATAGGAGCTGGCTAAATCAACGTGTGAGGTGTATGAACTTGCTACTGAAGTCAATTTGCGAAAAGCGCAGTATCAGGTTCATTGATGTATGGAGTCATTGTAAACGGGATTGGATTGCTAGGGATGGCCTGCATCTTAGCTCTACAGGGGTCAAAATGGTTAGTGGATTAATTTTAAGGGCTTCGGAGTCAAAAAACTAAGTTGGAATGGGGGGCATGGTTCAAGCATCAGGTATCGAGAGAATGAAATTTTTTTGGGTATTGCTAGAAATGGAAATAAAGTGATGAACAAGAGTAGTAATGTTAACAATTGTAATTTAGGAAATTTCAGGGTGTTAAATAAAAGCAACTTAGGCATGCTTAAAGTTTTCTATACCAATGCTCGCAGTATTAGGAACAAGATGGATGAATTGAATAGCATAGTTATGGATGAGAAGTTGGATGTTATTGGAATTACAGAGACATGGGCTACCGAATCTGATGCAGAGTTATTACATATTGCTGGGTATAATTTGTTCAGACAGGATAGAGTAGGTAAAAGAGGTGGTGGGGTTTTATTTTATGTTAGAGACAATTTTATTTGCAATGAATTGGTCATAAATGATAAGCCTACTGATATTGATATGGTTTGGCTGGAGTTGATGAGCAGTAAGGGCAAAAAGCTACGGTTTGGAAACATTTATAGGCCACCTAATTCAAACCAGGGACAAGATGAACAGATGTACCGTATTATTAGTGACATGTCCAGTAAGGGATCCGTTATCATAATGGGGGATTTCAATTTTCCGGGTATTGATTGGAATAATTTTTATTCTGGTAATGGCAAAGAAGAGGAATTTTTAAAAGTAATTGGTGACTGTTTCTTAGATCAAGTTGTAACTCAGGGAACTCGAGAGGAGGCAATTTTGGATCTAGTTTTTTGTGACATAGGTAGTTTTGTTCAGGGGTTGAGTGTAGGGGAGCATATTGGAGATAGTGATCATAACAGCATTAGGTTCTGGGTTAAATTTGAAGTGTGCAAAGATGATAATTTTAGGTTTGTGCCCAATTTCAGAAACACCGATTTTGTTGCACTTAGGCAGAGCTTGAAAGAGGTTTTTTCGTCAGGGTTGGAAAATAGCGACGTAGATCAGCAATGGACGGAATTTAAGGATAAACTTGCTAAAACCGTTGGGGACTATGTTCCATTTAGGAGAAAAGGTGTTAGTACCAAAATTTGGCCCATGTGGTTCTCCAGGGAGACTAAAGAAGCTCTTAATTATAAGCAAGCCACTTTTCGTAAGTTTAAAGAAACTGGTCAGAGTGCAGAGAGACTCCAGTATAGTAAGGCAAGGCGAAATTTTAAGTATTTGGTACGGATTCAGAAAAGGGAATTGGAGCAAAGGCTGGCAGATGACATTGATGGGAATCCTAAGAGGTTTTTTGCTTACGCGAATTCTGGGAAAGCTCGAAACAGTCAAATTGGGCCTTTGGTTGATGAGTATGGAAATTTAATCCAAAACGATAGGGATATTGCAAATGTTCTAAATAACTTTTTTTCCAGTGTGTTTAACGATAACTGTATCTCAACAGTTGACACTAACAAGAAACAAGCTATTATACAGCTTGAGGATTTTGTATTTTCCAGGGAGGAGGTTTTATTTCATTTGAAAAAGATTAAAGCAACTAAAGCTCCGGGACCAGATAATATTTATCCAAAAATTTTAGTAGAATGTGCAGAGGAATTAGTGGATGTTATTTTGATTATTTTCAATGCTTCTTATAACTCGGGGACGGTGCCAGAGGACTGGAAGCTGGCTAACATAACGCCACTCTTCAAGAAGGGGTCTAAAGGTATTGCTGGGAATTATAGACCTGTAAGTTTGACTTCGGTGATTTGTAAGATTTTCGAAACTTTGATCAAAATTAAGATCATGATGTTCTTAGAGACTAATAGTCTGTTGACTAGTTTGCAGTATGGTTTCAGGAAAGGTAAATCCTGTACTACTAATCTATTGCATTTCTACGACAAGGTTACCTCAGCTTTAGATAACAAAAAATGTGTGGATGTTGTTTATATTGATTTTCAAAAAGCTTTTGACAAGGTACCGCATGTTGCTCTTCTCAGCAAGTTAGCTGACATTGGAATAGGAGGAAAAACTTTACTTTGGGTAAGAAATTGGCTTACTGGTAGGAAGCAAAGAGTAGTTGTGAGAGGAAATCACTCTAATTGGAGTGATGTTTTAAGTGGGGTTCCTCAGGGATCAGTTTTAGGGCCTCTTTTGTTTATTATATTTATGAATGACATCAATGAAAATATTTCTGGAAGCATGAATTGTTTTGCTGACGATGTAAAAGTTATGGGGATTGTCGAAAATGAAGAACAAGTAAAACAGCTGCAAGAGGATTTAGATCATATTACTAAGTGGGCAGATAAATGGGGTATGGCAGTTAATGTAGGGAAATGTCAAGTGCTACACTTAGGTCATGGAAATAAGCGTATGAGATATCGTTTACAGGGTTCAGTCATAAATCAGGCAGAAAATGTTATGGATCTGGGTGTCTTTATAAATCAGGACTTCAAGTTTAGTCAACAGTGCAGTATTGCTAGTAACAAAGCCAACAAAATGCTTGGGTTCATCAATAGATCTATTTCAAACAAATCTAAGAAAGTTCTTCTGCCTTTATATAGGAGTTTAGTAAGACCTCATTTGGAGTATGCTGTGCAATTCTGGTCGCCTTATCTGAAGAAAGATATTTTTGTATTGGAAAGGGTTCAAAGAAGGGTAACTAAATTAGTAAGGGGACTCTCAGATTTAGATTATGATACCAGACTTAATAGGCTTAACATGTATAGCCTAGAGCAAAGGAGAGTCAGAGGGGACATGATTCAGTTATTTAAATTTATCAAAATGAAAGATGTAAATGGATTAAATTTTTGCGGGGAAAGCAGGACAAGGGGTCATTGTTTTAAGCTATTTAAATCTCAGGCTAACTTGGAAATCAGGAAAAACTACTACTTTAGCAGGGTCGTGGGCACTTGGAATAGCTTACCGGAAGAGGCGGTAATGAGCAAGGGAGTGGATAGCTTTAAGAGGGCCATTGATCTTCATTGGGGACTAATTAATTGACCAGGACCAGCCTAGCTGGGCCCAGAGCCTGTTGCTGGTCGTCACATTTGTATTTGTATTTGTATTTGTATTTAGGTTGTGAGACAATATTGGCGAAAAATTGGTTGAATTCTGGAAAGCCAATATCGAGCGGAAGATGGCTCTTTGATGTTCAACCGATTTTAAAACTAATCGGAAAAATAATTCATTTTCCTAAATGAGCAATTAAACATTGTGTGGCGAGCCTTTGCTTTTATGTTCGTCTTTTAAGAGTTTGCCCGTGTGGCAACAGTTGATGTATTTTGAGAGAACAGCATGGAGACTATACGCTAAGGAGATAAATCTCCGCTTCCGAATTGTGGCAACAAAATTCCACTTTTCTAGAGGGCGCTGCTGCCACATTTTAGACTATTTCCAAGAGAACGTAGGTGATTTTAGTGTAAATTTGAAAATTTAATTTCCGCCAGGAAAAATTGAAAACGGTGAAAATAAAAATTAAGCTTTGGCATATGATAACTATGCATACTGAAGATTAACATATCATGCCTGAGAAAGCCGTTAAAAGCTTATATATTTAGAGAGAAATGTTTTTTTAATGCATCAACGGACCTGTGTCGTCTGCTACACATTTGCATATCGTACGGCTTCGTCAGAGCACCTTTAAAAGAACCTTTCGCGTGATTTCGTTTTTTGTTGAGACACTAGAAAAAAAAAAAACTACTGCTTATTTATTTGCAGGAATTAAAACATAATCGTCTTCTTGGGCTGTTATGAATTTTAAGAGGAAAACCGAGAAAAATAAGCAATGAGCAGCGATTCAAGTGGACAGTTGATTCCTCGCAAAACTAAGCAAAACTCGCTGATATGTTTTACCCCCCTTTCATTTATGAATGACGTCGCCGAGATATTAATCTATTAATTTATATTTTAACTCTATTTATTTTCCGTTCAATTTTTTTTTTGTTTCATTTTAATGAAATAAAGGCTGTGATATTAATATCACACATAAAAACCATGATAAAATCTAACAAAGTAAATGCATAATTTATACTTATTGAATAATAAGGATCGAGCTCCCCCCCCCTCCTCCTGTTTTTAAGTATAGCTTTCTGCAGTTTTAAAATTGTTTGAAAAATAATAATCTGGCTACTAAAATAAAATTCATATTTCTAGTTTCCAATCCTCTAGTTTTGATTCAATTTCATTTCACGTCAGTTGCGAATCCGGGGGGGGGGGGGGAGATGCATTCTCCTTCAAGTGACTAAGGTTAACCTAATAAAGGGAGTTATGTTTTGAAATATTTTTTCTACACCTCCTAGTTCTCAAAATTGACACTTTTGACCAAGGGCTATCCCCGGGTAACATATGGAAGGGGGTCATGTCTTTCATTTACGCAATCAGGGGGCATTTTGATTGTCCCTCTTTCCCAGAAATTGGAAACAATTTAATTATGCATTTCTGTATGAATTTTGCTGTTATTCTCTATGATAGTTCCCCCCCCCCCCTTGAAGTATTCTGTAAGACTGGCCTAAAGGAGGCATTTTTCTAAATTTCAATCTTCTAATTATGTTTGGTAGACGGGGTTCTGTGTAATACCAAACTTATGCGAAAGAAATATTTTTCTTGTGTGAAGTCGGTGAAAAAGGGAGAGGTGGTCACAAGGGGCGGGGGGCGCTGCCATTGAAGTATTTATGGGTTTCTGATCTCTTTTTTTTGGGTGGGGGGCTGTCGTTTTGGGATGGGGGATGATGCTCGGTAACATTTGAGGGAGATGCAGCATCACCATTAGGAGGAATGTGGATCCCGGTCTCTGTTAGCTCTAATTTTCATTCCAGGGTCCCCCATACCGAACACTATTTGTGGCTTAACCAGTTGGGTGGGAACATGAAGACGGCTCTGACTTTCAGATCCAGACCAGAAACCGACCAATCCCTGGTCCAGAACCGCCAGAGCTATCATTTTGCTTGGAGGACTTGGTGACTACAAGCATATCCCCGTCTTAAAAATACACACACACACCACTGCCCAGGAGGAGGGACCTGCTCGAGGCCCCTGAAACATAGGATATTGATGCTTCCGTTCAAAAAGAGGGACGGCAGAGTTTTGATCTGTGCTGGATGCCACTTGCGTCTTAAAAAGGTAGAGAAAAGGCGAGAATGTCCGCTATGAAGAAAGTCGAATCACACAGGGTGAAACCGGATATTCAAATTTTGGACCTCCTGCAAAAAATTACGAAAGATTCTTACCACCCACTGGATTGGGCCACGGGCCCTTCAGTGCTATGGGGCCCGCTGCAGGGACAAGAGCTATCTGTAGAAACAAGAAACCCTACGAGTAGGGTACTATTGCAACTCATGATTGCAAAAATCATGATTTGAATTCAAGATGTCAGAAGGCAAATTATAATTTTATTATTATTCACTTAACTCGTGAACAGGGCCGATCCTAGGGTGTCGGCCACCCATGTGCGAAGATCAAATGTGTCACCCATCTAGAGCATCTTGCAATTTTTGACTAGTTTTTAACATGCTTATCCATCTTTCTTCAAGTTTTTGTGTCGCGTTTAAAGGAAAATACCAGAAAAAGGATGAATTTATGAGAAGTAAGAAAAGTTAATTCTAACAAGGTACTCTTTTGGTATAGTCAAGCCCAGTGGTTGGAAGTAGTGCGCTACAAGTAGCGACGCTACTATAGTAGCTACATTTTTTAGTAGTTTGTAGTGTAGCGCACTACTTTTGAAAAAAGTAGAGTAGCGAGTAGTTTGATACAAAAAAAAAGGAGTTTGTAGCGATTTCAAGAAATTACTTTTAAATAAGTTTCGAAAAAAAAGAAATGAGGTTTCAAACAAATCTGACTGATGCAAGTCTTAAGCGAATAAAAGTTGCACCAATCAGATTCGTAACACTCTGAAAAATACGAGCTGACCTCAGACATATTATTTTGACGCTGTAAGTTTTTTCTGTTTGACGCCATTAGATTGTTTGGCATTGAAATGTTCCCATTTTCCCACTATTCGCCTTGAATAGAGCATTCATAGAAAGAAAAGAATAAGCGATAATTGCCAATTTAGTACAGCGTTTGTGCTTTCTGGCAGCAGAAAATGTCCCGTGGATGAACATTTTAAAATGTCTTAGGCCCTGACCGGTTAGCAATAAATATTACAGTCTTATAGAAATGTATGATAACGGATTTTTTCCCGTTTCATGCATATTTTGCCAGTCAAGCAAAAAGCTTTCGGTATCAATGTCATCCCCATATACAGTCGAATATCAACTTATGCGAAGGTATAAAAAAAAATAATACGGTACGAATAGTATGTAGCAATAATTAAGTGCAGCATTACAAAAGTACTGTACAATAGATGCAGTAATTATTAGATGAAATTAGATAAAATGCAGTAATTATATTCGATGCATTTTTAGTTGTTCAAGCATTTCAAAAATCTTTAAATTTCTATAGTTGTCAGAAACATTCTATTTTTCCTTTCATTTTCAAACTTCAGATCAACAGTCCATTTATGTGAAATTATGTTTCATCAACGTCATATTTAGAATGAAAAATATACGAAACATTCTCTCATGGGAGAAACTTGTTGTGACCACCTACTACTAAATGTAGCTATGGTCTTTCTCTTCTCGTGCTGTTTTCCTCATTCAGTATTGCAATCCACCTGCTTTGAATTCCTTTCTACTGTCTCTCTTGTCAAAGTCTGAAATGCGTACTTTTCAGAACTTATCTACTCGCCCCCTCCATTCTCGAGGTGTCATGCCTGGTCAAATCTCTACTCAGAGTCCGAAGTTCCTATGACAAACATTTCCAGATGTCTTCATTATTTTACTGAACATTTTTCAATTGCAAAGAAATATTTGATCCAGTCTGCGCAGCTCGAAGAGTCGTCATAATCAGAGTTGCACCAAAAAATTGTCGTAAAATCTGGAGTCACTTAACATTGAAATTATATGGCATAAGTTTGAAACTTTGAAAAAGTGATGTGAAATCCGGGTGTCGCGATAATGAGGTTTTACATTTGATACATTCAAAAATTATTACTAGCCGTAAAAAGGCATTTTAATCTGTTTTCGGTGACATGAGAGGAAGAACGAGAGGAGAGGAGGCTGTTTCCCTCAAAAAAATTTAGAAGTAAGTTGACGCATGATACAGGATTTTAATTAATCTTCGGTGGTGCAAGGTTGCAAGGAGAAAAGAGTGGGGAATATTCAAGCAAACTTGTGCACTCACTTTCTATTTTTCTCAAACAATGCTATGCTATTGGAAATTCAGGAATTACTTTGCTTGGACAAAACATTTTAAAATCAGCATACTTATTCGACTTCTAAAAAGTTATATCGTTAAGAATTCTTGAGGAATTTTGCTTAACTCATAGAGCTATGTGTGGTCTGCAGCCGCCCCTTGCTCTCGGCCGGCCCGCGTGCAGTGCATGAGCTGCACATCTGCTAGGATTGGCCCTGCTCGTCAATGTAAAACATAATTTAAATTCAAAATGTCAAAATTCAAATTACCGTATTACCTTGCATTAGCAGGCATGCTGGAAAAATAAAGTGTGGTTGTCAAACATGCAAGGAATTTCAGATTTTCTTGCATGCCGGATAATCCGTGGAGTCTTACAATACTTGCTATCTTTTAAGTGACCAATATTATACAACCTTTGACCAGTGGCGCAGCCTGAAAATTTTTCTGGGAGGGGTTTTCAAAAACAAAAATTGTTGCTTTCTTTATCATTCATTTACAATGCGTAATCAAGGGCGCCCATATAAGGGGGTAGGGGGGGCTCAAGCCCCCCTTAGAAATGAGAACTTCCTTGTTTTTAGTGCTTTTTTTCTTTGCAAAAATGTATAAAAATTTCTTTTCCAGCCATTAATGACTAATATGAGCCAATCATGAATAAGTTATAAAAAAATGTCAAATTTTAACATCTTTAATCTGTACTAAAATCAGTTTCCATGGGGAAAATATTTTGCTAAACCATGGGGAAAATTTTTGAGCCCCCCCTTAAAATTTTGCATATGGGTGCCCTTGTGCGTAATTATTCAATATCAAAGAATTTCTACAGATTAGTAATTATTCATTCTAAGTAACTTCTTAAAAACAATTAATAATTCATATTGATGTCACTGAAACGAAGAAAGTGGGAAAAGCACAGAATATTTATTATTAGTTTTACTTTAATCTTATATTCATTTTTTGCGTGTTTTTCGTGAGATCACTTAAAAGCTCCTCCTAAAATACATTCATGTATTTTTGAATGTCAAATGCTAGCTAATAACGGTTTCGATCTTTTGATGAGAATTGGTTAAGAGCCTCAGAAAATCGGGTGCGGTAGGCTTTCTCTCACTAGATGTCCCTAAAAAGAAGTTGTGCAGAAATGGAAGTGTTGAGGGACCATGATACCCTGTAGAGCTTTATTGACACCATTTTAGCTATCTTATACCAGGGGGGACGTGAGGTGCTTATCATGAAATACAACTTTTATATTTAAGAATTGAAAAGTAATTTCTGATTGCTTCTCGATTAAAAACAGTAAAATATTTTGTTGAAACCTATTCCGCTTGGAAAAGCTCAAATACTCTGCTTTTTCCCTTGATCTTAATGGAGGAAATGAATGTGCTTGTGTTCTGGGAGGGGTTTTAACCCCAAAACCCCTCCCGTGGCTGTGCCACTACCTTTGACAGGAACTTACGACCAATAACGTTAATTAATTGAAAGTGCTGTTAGTTTCTTATAGTTAATGTAATTATATTTTTCAACACATTAAAACACTGTCTCAGTTGCCGTTTTTTCAGATTGTCTCTCCCCCTTCCCCCCTACAGTAATTTGGTCATTTGCTTGCATGTTCCACCTCATAAGAAGTTGTCGTAATGAATTTTTATGAAAAACAAATTTACTTGAAGAGCATCAGACATAATGTTTTTTATTGAAGTGCTGAATACAGGACCAATGTGCTGTAAGTTCACATTGAGTATAACCATATGATGCCCTAATTTTGGCCCTTTGTGTGGTTAAAAGAGGAATTTGATAAAATTATGGACCAATGGATACTGGTATAAACAGCAGGTTTATTATACATGTGTCTATTTTTATATGTATATTTTAATAAATAAATGGAACATAAGCATATACATAGTGTACCAGATTTACGTGTTAACTGATTTTTCTTTCATTGAGATAAAAAGAAAATATAGAAAGAACATATTAAAGGTTTGCATATGAAATTTCAGTTTATTAAAAAAAATCCAAAGCAAAAGTTTGTGGCAATTCACTTAGGAGTTGGACAAATTGCTTCAGAATTTTTATAACAGGGCAAGTTAAATTATTTTCTTTGATTTTACAATTAAAATAAGAGAAAATAGTAGCATTTAGATCAGATGTTTCATATGCTTTTTTAATTACTCACTCTGGGTCTCAATAAATATGGGTAAATTTTCCCTTTTAATTTGAGCTACTTTCAGCTTAATTTCTCAGTGCAATTCGACACGAAGCAATAATCATGAACCATATTATGAAATGAAATGTAATCGGAATGCAACTAGAAACAGATGCAGTGAAAAAACTAAATTTCTTTTCATCACGAAGGTAAAAAAATGTTCCTAAGAACATTCAATCGATAAAAGAACCATTAATCTTTGCATGAAGAAGGTCTGAAATCAGATTTGTTTACACTGTAATATGGAAACCGGAAATGTTGCCATTAAAGCCGGAAACCCGATCTCTTTATAAATCGACGACAGCGCTCATGGTGAGAAAGTGAAATTTTTGAGCCGTTTTCAGGTGTTGCCATTCGTAGGAGATTTCTCTCCTTCTTATATCTCCATGGAGAACAGTTTAAAAATAAAAGATGGTAGTGGAACACTGACCTGTATTCTAGCTGGACTGAGCATCGTAGTTTCCGAGCTGAAGTGAACGCCATCTTGCTCACCCCCAAGTCAGTGTTGATCGAGCGTTCTGCTACTGTTATCGCTTTGCATTTTTTCTCAAATTCACTTTTAAATCAAGATTTTCTTTTGCCATTGTTATTTTATGTTGATTTTATTAAGTGTTTTGTTGCTTGTTGTTTCATTTCTGCCACAGATTTATATTTGCTTGTTGCTTTTTCTTATTAAAGTATGCCTACCTGCAGCGCAATAAATTGCAGTTACAAACATTGCAGCCATGCAGGCCCGTGTCCAGATTTTCATAAAGGGAGGGGTTTTAATCTTACCTGGGGGGGGGATTCAATCTCTCACAACCTTTAGTTTTTCGACAAATTGTCGATCCCAATATGGCGTTTAAGCACCTGTAAGTACAGCTGTACCCCCCCCCCTCTTCCTCTAGAAAGATAATTCTGGCTGCACAAGTGATCAAAGTATTCCTTCATTTTACAGGTTATCTTTAATCGAATCTTGTTTGCTTCTTTTTATTTAAATCTGTTTACTATGCGGTTTATTGCAATAAGTATTAAAAATTATCCACAAATTCTTTTTATGTAATAGAATGCATATCAGATTTTATGTTCTGAAATAATGCTTAATACGTAATTACTCGTAAATTAAACAAGAACGAGCTTATTGTAGATGCAAATTACATTACTAAGCACAATCACTAAATACTCCTTCATAGCTGCAACATATCCCAAATTCATCATTAGCTCCTTACAATAAGCAATATTAATGCTTTGTATAGATAGATTAATCAGCGGTTCTACCACCAGTTTTTCCAAAATATTACTTCAGTCGGTGAAGCTTTAACAATTGTAAATTACATAATATTTGAATGTTATGTAAAACTTTTTAAGTTAAAAAAGAAGAAAGAAATGCAAGCGTTAACCGAGTTGAATTACAGAAAAAAGTTACAGAATTACTGAGTTAAATTACAGAAAAACTTCAAAGAGAAAAGGGGGGGGGGACGCAGACAAACTTTCACATTAAAGTCAATTTAAGTCAATCATTTTCTTCATTTGATATATATATTTTTTTTCTAATGGGAGGGGTTTAACCCCTAAAACCCTCCCCTTGGACACGGCTCTGCAGCCATGCACAAGCAAATGATTCGCAAAAAATTTTCTAAACTAATTTTATTTAATAATCAATAATTTATTAATATTATTTCAAGTTTTTAAAATTGACTTTGAATATTTATTGTAAATAAACTTCGCATGCACGTGTAATGTACAATTTTATAATTCTATGTATTTTTAGTATTTTTTTATTTATGTTATTATAATTTGTTGTCATTTATGAATGGTTATGTATAGGGTTGATTGGGGTAAGGGGGACCCCTTTTTAGCATAGTTCGTTTTTGAAGCCTTTAAAAAAGTTTTGAAGCAAAAAAAAAATATATACTTATTTCAACTTGGATATTATAAATAAATACAAGTTCAGCATTATTTCCTAAAACAATGCTTTAAATATTTTTAACCACTATATTTTTTAGATTATATATTTTTTAAAAATCACGTGGGTGACCCACTTACCCCATCATTTTTCAAAAAAGTCATTATTTGACAAAAGGAAACACTTGGATAGTTAAATTTTGCAGTATTTTAATTTTCAAAGTTTTACTCCGTAAGGCAGGGGAGGGGGGAGGGCTGCGATCCGAAGTTTCTGCAAACTTTAGGCTGACAACACATTCTAATGCAGAAAATTATTTTTAAAAAATATTAACTTCTAAAATGTGTTTTTTTAAAATGATTTTTGTGTATATTTGAAGAACTTCCTCATAGTTTCAAAAAATTTTACTCGAGTTCACCCCTGACCATATGCAATATTAAAAATTGTTTAAAAACAAATTGACTTTTTTGAATAAATTGTAACGATATTTCAAGCAATATCAATTTGTTCAGAATTGCTGATAAACATATTTTATTTTTTATTACTTATATTTAATATTGACAAATTTAGGAGTTCTATGGAAATACATTTTTAGTGTATAAAACATTCTTTATTTAAAATTGGACAGAGGCAAAAATTGTACTGTTAACTTTTTTTAAATCAAATATTCGGTATGCGGGCGTATCTCTTACTTATATTTTTAAAAAATAGGAACCTTTTCTTAAATTAAACAATTCTTTTCTAATCCGGCCTTTAGTTAAAAAATAAAAATACTTTAAAAACAAAATAAGACGATGTTTCGGTTTTAAAATGGTGGGGGCGCGGGGGGGGGGAGGTCTGAATCGGGTATAATATTGCACTGACGAATCTCATCACGGTTTTAACACCCATTTTTCGACAGGTTTCTATTTCATTAAAATTAAAAACTGAATGTTTTTAACGTCTGTTCCAGACGAAACGATGCTAGACTTTATATGATGTTAGTTTTTCAACATGAAACGGTTTTTTCGCTTATATTTAGTGAAATAACTAAATTTAAAGAGCGCAGCTCAATACACCAATCATTAGTTTCACTTCGAGTTGGGGGTGAGCATGGCGGATCCCAAGAGCTTCTATTCGCTTCTACTTCTCCGCGCGTCAGAACCTGCGATGCGCGGTCCAGGTAGTATACAGGTCAGTGTAGTGGAACAATAAATATTGGAGTTGAAAATTATTGAATAAATTAGCACTAACCTGTCATTTATATAAAAGGACACAACACACTGCGTTGCCTCACACAAAGAGAAAACTATCGTCTTATGAAACATTATTTAAAAAAGGAAAAAAAATAATAAAAATTCTCACTGATAAATTTTAGAGAAAGGAATGTATGATTCTCGTGGAACTACTGAACACAAGGAACCAGCAATGTGTTTTAGGGCCTCTTTCACCGAGTGGCGGAAAGCGTTTGCTCTGACAGCCGCCCGCGTGCAATAAAGGGATCGATTCCCATCGTTGCTGTGGGCGATATCTCCTTCTCTTTTGGATGTAAACCCTTCCTGTGTGTTTGTCCGAAGCAAGGTCCTTTGTTCAGAGTCCTACGTTGCATGCGAATCTGGTTAGCTTCTTTTTTAATGTAGTTCGGTATAAAAAGTGTTTCCCTTACCCGGAAATAGCCTAGATAAAGCGCACGAAAACACTTAGCTGGTTTTAAACTACAGTGGACGGTGGTTAATTGAATCAACTGCTTTGATAAATGAAATTGTCGAAAACAGAACAAAATTCAGCGTTATTGAATTAGCCGCTCTATTGAAGCAGCCGCTTTATGGAATCAAAACTGTTACTCCAAGAGCCCATGAGTGCCAGTCCTACGTCATAGTATAAAGGCCCAACATGTTTCTATGTAAGGACATCACAGCAGGTAAGAAAGATTCGCTATGAGTTAAGCTGAGTCGCGTTGGCTTTGGCAGGAAAGAGGTAGAAATTGCTGCAAAAGGCTAAACTGCTAAACATCATAGAGTCGTTCCATGTCACGTGACCTGGGGGTCCCCATCCAACTCCGATTTGGAGGACATTCTACGAAGGTGCAGACATGCCTTCGAAACTAACCTATGCAAACTTTCAGCTTTCAAGACACAAATCATGAGGATCTACGATAAGTTAAAAAAAAAAAAAAAGCGGGCTTCAAAATGGCATCCAATGGGAAAACCGTGCTAAACATGGCATTTTGTTTCACAAAGCTGATCCGCCATTTTGGAGCCTTTTTTAAATCGATCCTAGATTATAGTACCTAGAAAGAGTTGTGTCGATCGAAGGACAAAAGTTGAGGTGAAATGCGAGGAAAATCCAGATGGCGCTGCGCTCAGGGAGCACGCTATGCTCCTCTATCAGATTCGTTTTAAATCAGCGATTGCATGCTAATTTCGCAGTTTAAAAGCCCCCCTTTTCGGATTGAACTTATTTCCGCGCAAAACACAAATTCAAGAGACAACACGTTCTATTTGTTACACGGGTGTTCATTTATTTTTCGAAGCCATACAAAATTACCTAATGCTAATTTATATTCAATGAAAATAGTAGACTATAAGAATTTAATAACTGCGCGTCTCTCATTTCGAAATAAAACTGCTTCTAAAGGCTTGAAGCTAATTAAAATTATCAGGCTTCGCAGTCTGAGTAGAAGAGTCGGAGTCGCTTGAAAACGTACCGACTCCGACCTATTTTTTCCTTTAGTTTTAAGGGACTTTCCTTGCATTAAAAAAGAATAATAGGACCACTTGCTTCGACCACATGTACAGGGTGTTTCAAAATGAATAGCGGGGTTATAACATTTTATAATATTTATCACACCAAACTTACAGCCACAAGTGATACATCAAATGAAAGAGAAATTCAAACAGTATTGTTTGTTGGCATCAGTGCGCATGCGCGCGGAATGTTTCTGCTGCAATCCGCCTTCTTATCTGGATACTTTACAGCTATGGCTCTTCCCTCAACTGACACAAGATGAACCAGAAAACTTCATCTTTCAGCAAGATGGTGCGCCGCCTCACTGGCATAATGAGGTACGCGATTGGCTTAACCTAACTGTACCCGACCGCTGGATTGGCCGTAAGGGGCCTAATGACAGGGCTTGTTTCCCATGGCCTCCACGGTCACCCGACCTAACGCCGTGTGATTTCTATCTTTGGGGGTTTATTAAGGACCGTGTGTATGTGCCTCCACTGCCAGCCGACCTTCCCGAATTAAAGAACAGGATTGAAACAGCTGTTGCAGCAATGACTAATGAGACACTCATCAAAGTTTGGGAAGAACTCGCATATCGTCTTGACGTGTGCCGAGTGACGAATGGTGCTCATATTGAACACTTGTAGGCTATTACGTAAAACTGTTTGAGTTTCTCTTTCATTTGATATATCACTTATGGCTGTAAGTTTGGTATAATAAATATTATAATATGTTAAAACCCCGCTATTCATTTTGAAACACCGTGTATAACTGCATACTAATTTGCAAATAACTGCAATTGGCAACCAGCTGACTTGAATATCTGTTGAACTTTCTGTAATACCAATCAACGTCAAACTGCTAGTTTGCTTATTTTTATAACTTTCTTCAAATAATAGAACCTGTCAGCAAACGGTTTTGTTGCCGATAATTATCGAAATAAGAAGTAGTTTTTGTATCTGACGTTATCACTGTCAAAAAAAAAAGTATTTATGTATTTTTATTTTTTATCTCATATGTAAAATAGTGAAAGAAATGTATCCCTAAAAACTAAAAACAAATAGGAAACCTCCTCGTCCCTCTCCTTTGTCTAGCATTGCTAATGATAGCTTTAAAATGTTCTTTTAAGAGAAAACTTATCTTCTGAATCTCCCTACCCCTAACATTGATTCGTAAATTTTCTCCTACTTAAAAAACGATCTTTTTATCGTCGATATTGTTTTCCACATAATTTTCATTATATACAAAGACTACAACATTTGGAGATTTTGTTAATTTTATACAAACCCAATATTTGTTAGGCAAATTAATATGAGCAATTTCATTTATAATAGATTTATATGTGGTTATTTCAGTTTCATCTGCGGAAAGATCAAGTCGGAAAATTGTCGGAGGTTAAGGTTTTTCCCGAGACACCATAACTTCCTCGCCATTTATAACATGCTTAATATGCGCTCCAATAAAATGTTTTTCGACATGCAGAGCACAAATTGAGCAATATTTACCAAAAACTTTATTTGACCTGGGAATTGAAAGAGTTCCACTTCTTTAGTTTTTCTTCATCTGCTGGAGCTTTGAAAAGCGAAACTTTTCCCTTGCATCTTCTGTACCCACTTTTGCACCCTGGTACGAAACAAGATGAAGCTATGCTTCTTCTAAAGTTCAACTTCGATGCCTCCATTAAAAGCCTTATAAACGCTGTTTTCTTTACTAATGATAAAGCTATAAGTCTCTCTGTCTGTTAGGATCTCTGTGACGCTCATAGCGCCCAGACCGCTCGGCCGATTATCATGAAATTTGGTACAGAATTAGTTTATAGCATGGGGGTATGCACCTCGAAGCGATTTTTCGAAAATTTGATTTTGTTCTTTTTCTATTCCAATTGTAAGAACTTTTCACTGAGCAAATTATCACAACGTGGGCGAGTAAATTACGAAATGGTCATCACGTGGAACCGTAACATGGGCAACATAGCAAATTGGCGAGAAATTCATCATCCATTATTTGTAAGTATACAGGCGAACCAAATGAACTTTTACTTCTCTACTACGGGCAAAGCCGTGCGAGTACCAGTAGTATGAAATATTCACGAAATATGGTAAAAAAGATAATCGCGGAACTCAATTGTAGCGAATTCCCGCGTCTACTGATGTAAACACCGCGAACTCTAGCGTGCTCCCTAACCGCACTGCCCTCTAGCGCTTTTCTTAAAATTTGTCCTCAAGAATCGCGGGGAAAAAGCGCCGGTCGGCACATTACTCTTTCTAGGCACTATACCTATGTGTGCAATCTTTACTAATAATAAAGCTGACAGTCTATCTGGATCTCTGTATGGATAACTGTCAGGATCTCCGGGACGCTCATAGCGCCTAGACCGTTCGGCCGATTTTCTTGAAATTTGGCACAAAATTCGTTTGTAGCATGACTGTGTGCACCTCGAAGCGATTTTTCGAAAATTTGATGTTGTTCTTTTTCTATTCCAATTGTAAGAACTTTTCACTGAGCAAATTATCACAACGTGGGCGAGTAAATTACGAAATGGTCATAACGTGGAACCGTAACATGGGCAAGCAAATGAACATAGCAAACTGGCGAGAAATTCATCAGAATTAGAGTAATTTTTGTAAATATACAGGCTAAACAAGTGACCTTCTAATTTTCTACTGCGGGCAAAGCCGTGCAGGTACCGCTAGTTACTAATAATAAAAGCTCAAAGTTTGTCTGGATATCTGTCGGGATGTCTCTCTGTGACGGCCACAATGCCTAAACCGTTTGGCCGATTTTCACGAAATTTGGCCCAGAATTAGTTTGTAGTATGGGGGTGTGGACTAGGGTGGGCCGAAAAAACTTTTTTTGGAAATCTGTTTTTGGATAGTGCGGAAAAGTTGCTATATGGGCCCGTTATTACCCATAAAAAATTTCGTTAAATTTGTTTAATATTTAGCCGGCGCTATTTGAGCTTGAAAAACTGAAAAAAGGGCAAAAATGCACTTTTTTCAAAAAAGAAAAAAAAGAAAGAAAGAAAATGGGGGGGGGGGGGGGAGGTTAAAAATAAAAGTTTGAAGCTAGTTTCAGCAAACATTAGAAGTATCTGTCAGTGAATTAGTTGAAATGCTCAAAGACTTTTATACATATCGTAGAATATTTAGCTACGCTCCTTTAAGACTGACACATGGGAAAAATGAAAAAAAAAAAAAAAAATTAAAATTAGTTTCAAAATAAGTAAATACTGAAATGTTACGCAATACGTTACTTAGAAAAAACAGTGAAAATTCAATCAATTTTATGCGACATTTGTACGCCAATTTTAAAAAATGCACACACTCAAATAAAAAAATAGTTACATAAGATGCTAATTTTTTAATCTTCGGTTCCAATTGTTTCTCCTGGATAATAAACGGCGCTCAACTGCTTCTATTATTCCTAAGTTTATGTTATAACTATTTTACATATGTTTGACAAATAGAGCCCTTGAGTATTAAAAAAATTAATCCTCTGAAGTCTTTTAAACGGGAACCGGACATTTCGAATGTCATTGCATTATTATCTTTGTTTTGGTATACAACACGACTGTTATGTAGAAACGCGCGAAAAAGAAAGTAACGCGAGCAAGCACAAGTAGTCTTCTATTTGGACCTGGAAGAGATTTGTCTCTTCCCAATGCTTTATTTCTTCCAACATATGAGGACATTATCAGATGTTATTAAATCACTGGAATGCAAATAAAGGGAGAAGGAAGTAAGCAACCATCTTCAGCAAGTGTGGCCGCTGTAGTTGCAAAAAAAGTTATTGATGTTTGGGAGGGTGCTTCCCTTCCCCTTGTTTCGATAAGAAGAGTGATTACCATGATTTTATCTTATTATTCTAAATATAACAGAGCAACAAAAAATGCTAAAAATATAAAGACGCAACTTTTATAATCAAAGCTAGGCAAATTTAAAGCAGAAGCAACGACTTTGACGTTTGTGCCTGCAAATGCGCAGATTTATATTCGTGTAATTGCAGAAAAAAAGCAAAAGTCCCTGATAGAGAAAAACAATTTCTAATTGATCAAAGGACAGTAAGAAAAATGGCTATTGGAAAAGTGGATAAGGTAACAAATAATGCATATTTCGCTCATCCTGAACAGCTACTGTTGACTATGTTGTTTAACTCAAGGAAATACATTCGGGAATTAGCTGTTAGGTGCATTCTGAACTCTAGAAATAAGAAGACGAAGAGCTCGGATGGTGTACGATTTTTTAAGCGTCCTAAACTCAATTTTGAAGTCGCTGATTTAGTTAATTGAGCAAACTGTGTTGCAACAGAGCCACCTCTTACAATGCATCTAAAAGACCAACAATTAAAAGAAATGTGCAAAGAACAGCCTACAGCTGTTTCGAGAAATTTCAATGCCACACGGAAGCTGTGAAACGTTGTGTGAAACTAATAACCGAAGCTGCAACATAAGTTCGTGGTGAAACTGCACAAGATGGATACATTCGTGGCAAACTTCAAGCTAGGAAACAACTTCCATCATTTGATAACAAGGGGCAATATTATTCCAAAAAATAATATTCATTATGCATGAGGTATTATAAATCAAATTTGAAGATTTCTTTTTCAAAATTTTATTATCTTTATATGTAATTGTAGAAAATGTATGATATTATTGCGTGATAATAATTACTATGATTAATAGTGCTATTTAATTAATTAGTCTATGATTTAGTTTTGAAAAATAATTTTCACAATGATTTAAAAAAAAATCAATATTTTTTCATTTTTCTCCAATTTTTTGATGTCCGAAAGGAGCGATTAAATGCTCATTAAAATCAATGAAACATTTTATGGGCTCGAACTGGCTCATTATATAACATTTTCGGTGCATTCCAGCAAAATATTTGGAATTTAGTTTTTTAAAAAAAATTTCGACAAAAATTCTTTTTTCTCCTTTTTTTCGGTTTTTAGTGTGAAATAGCGCCGGCTAGATATTTTTTAATATCCAAGAAATTTTTTGTCAGTGCTAACTAGCTCATCACGCAACTTTTGCGCGCTATCCAAAAATTGATTTCGAAAAAAAATTTTTTTCGGCTTATTTCGGCCCACCCTAGTGTGGACCTCGAAGCGATTTCTCAGATCCTCAGTATTTGGGTCATGGTGGCTGAAAATTTGTGCAGGTGAGTTTCAAAGGCATGTCTGCACCTCCATGAAATTTCGTTTAAATCGGAGATGGTCAAGTGGAGACGACGAGGTCACTTGACATGGAATGACTCAGCATTTGACGCACCTTTGATGCCTGTTTCCTGCCAACTCAGCTTAAATAAGAGCGAACTGTTTTTACCTCCTGTGATGTCCTTACGCAGAAAAAGTTTTGGCCTTTATATTATGGCGTAGGTTTGGCACTCCTGGGCTCGTACTCTGTGCGAAGAACAAACGTGATTCAAATAAGCGGCGACCACGGTAGTAGCAATAGACGTAAAAATTCCGGTAGCTGAGTTTCACTTTATTAGTCCTTTCTACTTCTTTTAACAAAAAAGGAAGTATTGTATTCGCGAAACAATTTTCACTCAAAAATCGGCCTTCATTTCCATTTTGCTCGCCCCCGAATGAATATTGAGTTATTTTCTTCAAACCGACCACACGTGGATATGTGCCTCAGAACGTATAAACACCCGAAGTATCCATTCTGATGATGCACGAGTTAATTACAACGAGTTTTCTCGTGACGTCCGCATGTACGTGTGTGCGTATGTATCTCGCATAACTCGAAAACGGTATGTGCTAGAATGTTGAAAATTGGTACGTAGACTCCTAGTGGGGTCTGGTTGCGCACCTTCTCTTTTGGTTGCATACAGATGTTCCAAAGGGGGTCTTTTACACCTTTTTGGGGTAAGATCATTGCTAATTTCAATGCAAACTCAAGTGCTGATATAATTTGTCAAACACTTGGCAATATATCGCCAATCTTTTGGTCGCCAATTTTTGTCGCCAACTTGGCGACAAATTTGACATTTTTTTTAAATCTGGTTTCAATTTGACTATATTTTGAGAGCTAACCATTAAATTACATTAACCCTTAACAGGGGAGGTGCGGTCTCACAGATCGCTCAAAAGTTCAGCCGATCACCCCTATTTCATTTTGAGTCGGATTGAATGGTTTTTCCCAATAGCTTTTTGTTTTGTGACCTTCAACAACCCCTCTCTTATCAGTATCTTTAGGCAAGAGCATCTGGTTTAAATTTCATTGCATTCTTTAGAAGCTGTCTGTGAGACCGCACCTCCCTTTCAGTGTTACTATTTTCGGCAGTAGTAGACATTAGGCTCTTAACGCTAAAGCCGAGGATAGAGGTACATTTATCTTACACGCGTTATGCGGAAGAGATGCAAAATATTCCAGATAAGTTTGATAGTTGTTTGAAATGTTCACAAACGTTATCTAATGATGTTCCAGTGACAATGAAGGCTGGATAATTCCTCGAAATACGACGCGATATACTAATAGTCAAAGGGCTGCTAAAATTTTCCCATAACTTGATATAATCAATTTTCTGGTACTAAAATTTTCTGTATATATTAAACACCTAAAATGAAATCATTAATAAAAAATTAAATTCATTTTCATTACGAGTAGCTAGTTATTTACTGCTAACTCCTCTCAACTACTCGTATTTCGATTCAAAGTTCAAAAAATATTTTTCCTCCTTGCTAATAAAAGTTCAAAGAAAATCTGAGAGAAATTACAGGAATGTATCTTAACTACACGATTTTTAAGAATTTTTTAAATCGAGCGGTCTCTGAAACCTCACGTCCCCTGTTACGGGTTAAAACTGCCAACATTGGGAAAATTCATGTGTATAAAACGTTTTCTTTGCTTCGATTCGCAGCAAACTTGGAGCGAAAACATTTAAAGTGTTTCTTTGATTATTCCGCGGCACTATGATCATTAAATTGGAATAAAAGGAAGTCAACAGCTCGTTTTTTCTGTTTTCAATCTTTAAAGTGTTACTTTGCTTACTTTACCGAGGCACTATGATCATCAAATTGGAATAAAAGGAAGTCAACAGCTCGTTTTTCTGTTTTCAATTTTACGCGCAGGTCACATACGTAAAGTTTGTGCAACGAAATTTCATTTTGCTTCTCAAAATGCCGGAATTGTACTTGCATCATTTTGTTTTTGGAGAGAAATTTTGGTTTTACCTAAATGACCTCTCTCACCTAAAATGGAATAGACGTTGGCGGGGTAGCTGTAGCAGCAGTTTATAGCTCCAGAAACGTATTTGTTGCATCGGTGTACCGGTGTGAAAACAACACGAGAATATAAAGAAAACTTTTGAAGCTTGAGTCTTTAATTATGTTATAAACATACAAAAGTTTTTATGAAACAGATAACTACAAAAAGTACAAACAAATCAGAAAAAAATAATCCAATGGCTTTTTTTGATTAAGTTTGTTTTAAAAAAATGTCTTGTAAGTACTTAAAACAAAATTGATGCAACGGTAATGTTCAATTTATAAGCATGTTCACTAAATTTAAGAAACAACAATAATGAGAATACAATCAACACTTTTACAACAATCAAATACAAGGGTAAAAGCAAAACGAGTTACAAAGCCAAAATGTCAGCTGTCAAGCCGTTTGGGTTCCGCACTGCCTCAAATATGCATAAAAGATTGCATAAATGGGACGAAATTGGATTCATACCTACTGGATGCAAAAATAGATGTTTTACTTAAGGGAATTGAAGAATTGTAACAAAATAATAACATGCCAGGGTTTATACAGACTTATGACTGCATGAAAAATGCCGAGAGGAGGAAAAAGTAAAATGAAAATCCGAGTTTTCACCATGTTTCTGATGAGGAACCAAAGAGGCTTAAACCCATGAAGAAAATACGATAATTAAAAGAGTGTTTCGTATCAAATGAATCGTTCATCATTTTTTTTACAACGTTTCTTAGTTAAAAATTTAAAACACATCTCATTTTTAAATAGAAAGAAGGGTTTATAAGCCGTACAAAAGCAAGTGTTATTATACGCTCTAGTACCGGATTTTCATCTGCTACAGTTCCCACAATGCATTGCAGTGACGTCCGGTGAACTGTCCATTGTACAATACAGAGGCTGTCCACACAATTTTTAGCCGATGTATATTTTATTCACAAAACTGAATTACATAAAGTTCTTCCGTTTTAAATGTTCTATTTGATAGCCCTTGTTCTAAACTATTCGACGCCGCAATTTCCAGGATGATGATTACTTTTGAAGTGTCAGAAGAGGCATTCTATCTCATTCCTTCGAAAGAGCTTCCCCCGAGTCCTGTAAGGGTTGTGAGACGACGTTTGGATAATGCAGATTTTAAGAAACCAAAAGTACACAAATCAATAGGGATCCCTACTAAATCAGGAGATTTAGTAGGGATATCAGTAAAGGGCCTTGGTACCGGCTTTTTGTTCTATTTCTTTTAGGAAATTTAGAGTGTATTTTAAAGGACGAGAGCTAGCTTTGTCTGGTTGTAGTTTACAAGTTGCTGTGATGGTATTTCATTCAGAAAAATTGGTGATAAAATATGGTCCTGATAGTATTTGGAGTTAATCTTGACGCTTTTACCATTACCTTTACTTTTAATTTGCCACTATATGAAAAACTAGCAACAATCATGAATCTTTTAGAAAAGCTTTCTTTCGATTCTTTGGACCATGTACTTATTTTTTTTTTAACACCTTTTATGATAAAGGCTTTTTTTTTTTTTTTTTTTGCTACAATCATTTAAATACACCCATAATTCATCTAATGTGACATTTTTTTAAATTTTTCTTTGTATGAGTAATTTAATTTGGATAAGAGATAAGATTTCCTTTTGAAAAAAGCATAAATATAGCCTTCGAACCAGTTCATTAAAAACGCCATTTTGAATAAAAACAAATCTTTCAACCCGCAGACGATAACTTTGACTTTTAAAAACATAGTAAAATTGTAATTATTTCTTCTGCAGCAACCGATTTTTTATTCCCGCTAATCAAAATCGTCTGAAAATGTCTGAACAGTCTCTGTATACAATTTTCAAATCTGACGCAGTTTCCAAGCCTGAAAATCTTAAAATCCAGTAAAAATTACTCAAGAGCGAATTTTAGGATTATGTGATAGGGCTGCTGAGAGAAACTAAATATAATTTAAAGAAGGAGAAAATATTTGGTGCTTTTACTTTAAAAGGATTGCGGCTGTGATTAAGCAATAACGACTGTGAAGTTAGAGCTTTTGTTTGTGATCAACCTTAATTTTCAGTTTTTTTATTATTCACTCTTATGTTTAATTTTTTTCTTACTTCTAGCAATTATGTTCTAAAATTCAGGTGTTAGTATGACCTAGCTGATGTATGTGGACCGAAAATTAAAGAGTGGCAGCATAAACTACAGTTGTGGCAAACCTAACCTGGCAGCGAAAATGCTTTACGCTGTGATTAGGCTTTGTGTAACCTCCCCAATTGTTCCAGCACGTAAGGGGTAGGGTGTACCTCCGAGCCGACTATAGATGCTCGCAGAGGAACGGGATTATGTAAAATAGATATCCAAGTGGTGATGTATCACTATTATTGATGTATAAGAGCAAAAAATAGTCACAATGTACAATCGTGTAAATTAGCGAACTAAATGAGAAAAATATGACAACGTGCATGCATGCAAAAATAAAAGCATTTAAAAAGAGTTTTAAAAAAGTCTGCAAACAGCTGTTTCGGGGTTATAAAAACAAACCCCTTCTTCAGTGCATATAAGAACAAAGGAACTCTAAGTCTGACAACGGACAAATGAACCAGAAAAAGTAAGACATGGAAGAGTAAATAGACAGAAAATGGTCAGAACCAGAAACGTTACGTCAGCAGAAAACAGCAAAGATAACACCTTGGAAAAACGTCACACACTGAAAAAAATTTATGAAAAGAAACAGTAGGGAAAGGGGGCATGCTCGAGAAATCAAGTAATAAAATGGAATTTTTCCAGATCCAGTAAGATTGCCAAAAATCTACATCGTAAGTGAAAGTGGATAATTTTAGCAGAAGAAAAGTCGAAGTTATTGTCGCAGGACCAACAATGTTGGGCGATGGAGGAACGTTTAAAATCCTGTTTTTTGACATAACTTTCATGTTCTTTTGTGCGGAATTAGAGAGCACGTCTAGTTTGTCCTATGTATGCCAATCCACACTGATAAGAAATACTACAGAGCTCAATTCTAACACATTAATGAATAGGGTGTTTAAGTTGCTAATATTTCAGTTTATTAATTAGGGAAAATGACAGAAAATTTTAACTTTTTCAGGATTTTAGCGATTTGATGACTGATTCTTGGGAAAAAGGGTTAAAAGACAGAGTTAAAATAATTGTCAGGAGTATGTGTCAAACAATTCAATTCTGACGAAAGTAAAACGGAATTAAAACAAATAGGTAAAGCCCGGAAAATAAAAGTCTTAAACGAGGCTAATTTTTGTTGGTTGTCATACACAACTTCATATTTTTCAATAAAATAGTAAAAAATACAAGGTTTCTTCATTCTGTACCGTAATTTTTAAAACAAATTTCCAATTTATTCATTTTCAAAAACTTCAGGTTGCTTTTTGTGTATAACCAAATAGCGTTTTAAATTTCTACTAGGAGAAAATGACTTTTCACAAGAATGTGGTTTTTCTTTAGTATGTGTCGCTAAAAGGCTTTTTAAACCTCCACATAGAAAAAATGACTTTTTACAAATTTTACAAAAGTATGGTTTTTCTTCAGTATGTATCATCAAATCGATTTTCAAATATCTACTAAGAGAAAACAACTTTTTACAAAACTCACAAGATTATGGTTTTTCTTCAGTATGTCTCGTCGGATGGATCTTTAAATTTCCACTCTGAGAAAACGATGTTTTACCAGTTTCACAAGAATATGGTTCCTTTTTAGAATGTGCCCTCAAATGCCTATTTAAATTTCACAAGAATATGGTTTTTCTTTAGTATGTGTCCTCAAGTGCCTCTTTAACTTTCCATTCTGAACAAATGACTTCTTAAAAATTTCACAAGAGTATGGTTTTTCTTTAGTATGTATCCTTAAATGGCTCTTTAAATTTCCACTAAAAGAAAATGACTTTCCACTAATTTCACAAGAATGTGGTTTTTCTTTAGTATGTATCACCAAATGACATTTTAAACTTACCCTGTGAGAAAATGACTTCTTACAAATTTCACAAGAGTATGGTTTTTCTTTTGTATGTGTCCTCAAATGGATTTTTAAATGTCCACTCTAAGAAAATGACTTCTTACAAATTTCACAAGAGTATGGTTTTTCTTTAGTATGTGTCCTCAAATGGCTCTGTAAACCTCCGCTGCGAGAAAATGACTTTTTACAAAGTTCACATGAATGTGGTTTTTCATTAGTATGTGTCCTCAAATGCCTCCTTAAACTTCCACTAAGAGAAAATGATTGTTTACAAATTTCACAAGAATACGGTTTTTCTTTAGTATGTGTCACCAAATGCGTTTTTAGAGTACCCCTTTGAGAAAATGACTTTTTACAAATTTCACATGAATATGGTTTTTCTTTAGTATGTGTAACCAAATGATTTTTTAAACTTTCCCTGTGAGAAAATGACTTCTTACAAATTTCACAAGAGTATGGTTTTTCTTTTGTATGTGTCCTCAAATGGATTTTGAAATGTCCACTCTGAGAAAATGATTGTTTACAAATTTCACAAGAATACGGTTTTTCTTTAGTATGTGTCACCAAATGCGTTTTTAGAGTACCCCTTTGAGAAAATGACTTTTTACAAATTTCACATGAATATGGTTTTTCTTTAGTATGTGTAACCAAATGATATTTTAAACTTTCCCTGCGAGAAAATGACTTCTTACAAATTTCACAAGAGTATGGTTTTTCTTTTGTATGTGTCCTCAAATGGATTTTGAAATGTCCACTCTGAGAAAATGATTGTTTACAAATTTCACAAGAATACGGTTTTTCTTTAGTATGTGTCCTCAAATGCGTTTTTAGATTCCCCCTTTGAGAAAATGACTTTTTACAAATTTCACAAGAATACGGTTTTTCTTTAGTATGTGTCCTCAAATGGACTTTCAAATCTCCACTCTCAGAAAATGACTTTTTACAAATTTCACAAGAATACGGTTTTTCTTTAGTATGTATTCGCAAATGCGTTCTTAGATTCTCCCTTTGAGAACATGACATTTTGCAAATTTCACAAGTGTATTTTTTTTCTTTAGTATGTGCCCTCAAATGGGCTTTTAAGTTTTCCCTCACAGAAAATGTCTTTTCACAAAGATCACACAAATATGGTATATCTCCAGTATGTACTTTCAAATGCTCTTTCAATTGTAAGTGCAACTAAATGTCTATTCACAATATTTGCATGAACATGATTTATCTTTGATGTTCATATGCATTTTTAGCTTTAAATTTGCATTCACAAGATTAGACTACTTAACTGCAGTCTCATACGGGTCCCCTTGATTGAAATCCAATCTAAAAATAAAAATAGAAACTATTTTATTCTAATGGGAAAAAAACAAAACAAAATGCATACAGTTATCAAAACAAAACAGTCTTATAGTGTCTCAAATTAAATTTTTAAAGTCCCGTGAGTAAACAATATTTTAGATATTTAAATTCACTGACGAGTAAAAAATCCCAACACCAAAAAAAAGTTATTATAATGAAATTTTGACCACACATTTGTCTAGTTAACATGTTTAATTGAGTACATTTTCAAGATCACAGGTCAATTTAAGCTCAAGAAACTACAGTTCAAATGTGAAATCTGCCATCGGCAGGTCAACGGCAGTAACTGCAGAAATAAGTTTTTGAGATATTTGAAGAAATATGTGTTGGATATAATGCTAACAATGAGGAGATGTTGGAACTACTTTTCTTTTTTTTTTGCACCCCTTTTTCAGCGGAAACCAAAAGAGCAAGCTTGCGCAATAAAGCTAACGTAAAGTAGATGACACATATGCAAAAGAAATGAAAAATTTGCAGTTACTGCCATTTAGCTTCCCACGGCAGAAATGCTGTTTCAATGTCAGTGAAACCTCTACAATTTTGAATGCAAATCTGCATGCATTGCGTTACAAAGGCTCTGAATGTCATTTTATGAATTGGAGTTCCATACTTGTTGAACTTATTATGTCAATTCTGGGATAGTCGGTGCCGGCTGTAAATAATGCTGGAGTTCTCGTTCAATGATATCCCACATGTGTTCAATAGGAGACAGATCTGGTGATCTCGTGTGAGAGCGAGCATTATCCTGTAGGAAAACTCTCCCTTGAGTGCGATTAATGAATAGCAATACTACAGGTTGAAAAACGAGACTGACGTACAACTATGAAGCCAGCGTGTTAGGAATAACCACCAGAGTGATGTCCCAGTCCTAGGAAATTGCTCTTCAGGCCATGACTAAAGGTGTAGGTCCAGTTAGTCAAGGCCGCAGACAGTCAGTCTAGTTGCAGGCGTTCCCCTGATCTCCTTCTGACCAACACAGATCTTTCACTGGCACCAAAGCAGAATCTGATTTCATCAGAAAACCCAACGGATCTCTACTCTGTCTTCCAATGAGCTCTGGCTTGACACCACTCGCCTCCTAAACAGCAATGTTTTGCCGTCAGTGGCATACATGTTACTGCATGCTTGGTTCAGGACTGTCCGTGAAGCTGAAGTATCTGATTTCTCACAATTTGTGGTGTCACTGTGGTGCCAACTGCAGCTCAAATTTCTCCTGTAGACCCAGTGGGATGCACCACATTCATGCACCAGGGTACTACTGAGGGGAGGGGGTCCTTCCCCCTCACAAATGCCACAAGGCCGCCCGGAACCTGATTTTCTTGAGGTAGTACATCCCTGGACCACTGCTCTCAACAAGCATGTGCAGTGGATACATTCCGGCGAAGTCTTTATGCAACATCGCGGAAAGAAAATCCACCGTCTTGAAGCCCCAATACACGACCTTAATCAAACTCTGTGAGCTGCTGATAATAGTTTCTTCGTCTTCTTTAAGGCATTCTTAGCTAACATCAACTCAATAAGTTGAACTCCACAGAAAAAGAACGTTCACGAACTATACAGCTCGCATCTAAAGCAACTTGTTTGCAAGTGCTATGTGTGGCACTAGAGCCACAATTATGTGCCAAGTGTGAAATTTGAATAAATGTCATTTTTCAGATGTATAAACCGGCCTACGTTATTTTGATTATCTATTACAAGTCTTTCTTGCTGTTTTGCTTTTGGATCATTTTCCACCAGTGCAGAATAAGTGCATCAGAAGGAGTTTTTTTTTCTGCAAATGATTTATTTATTTTGTTTGAAATTATAAATCCTGAAATCAAAGTACGGCATGTATACTTACAGAAAAAGAAGAGTAAAGACAAAGACAATCTGTGATTGCATAAAAGAAAAAACTGAACCAAGTACAGGAGTTTTCAAAGGGCTAATTTGGGATTTAATTCAGAGCCAGAGTGCACTTTTTGGCTAATTATGGGAAGGAAACAATTGTAGAACCTGAAGCAGAAATTCCTTTTAAAAAATATGGAAGCCATCTGTAAACTGAGTCTCAATTCATTTCTTAAAATCAAAATTAGATTTTAAAAGACGTTTTTAAAGAGTCGAAAAAATGTTTAACTTTTCAAAAACTGATTTAGTAAATTTTTCAGATTGCAAACTTACATACAACAGTAAATCGTGTTAACTGAATTTTTTACAGATATGAATAACGACTGTGTTATAAAAGACTTCGATTAACAATTCCTAAAAATTCGACATTAACAATTCCTAAAAATTCATAATAAGTCAAAAGTGACTTAAATTCTTTGATTTTTTTTCTTGTACATTTGTAACAATGGTAATCTACTTTTCAACAAAATAACTCCTTAATGAAGTTTGGCGCATTTTCTAGGACTTAACATAAGCCCAATGTTTTTCGATGAAAACATAAATATTCATAGGTTTTTCTAAAATGTCTGGTTATTTATTTGAGGCATAACTGATGAAACCTTTAGTACAAACTAATGCTTTTGCCCAGTGGTCAACTTACAAAGGGTTTTTTTACAATACTCCAAACCAAAGCTGGTGTATATTAGTGGTCAAGATAGACAGGTGGTCAAGTTACAGAGGTTTTCCTTAATTATATAAGATAGGACTAATTCCATTCCTGACAAAATCGGTCAATTTAGACAGGTGGTCAACTTTACAGGTTTTACTGTATAGGAGACACTGGAATTACACAACAAGTAAACTTTGCCGAAAATTATGGCACAGGTTCTCAGGATGCAATTTAATGTCGCATTAACAATTATCACATTTACAATTTGTGCATGGTTAAAAGATAATACAATTTGCTCCCTTATGAAAGCAAGTTAATGTACTATGACAAATATGTTCCATGGGACATTTTAAAATGCTAGCATTACTGATCTGAAACTGAATTGTCGTAACATTAAAAGTGAAAAGATGTTCTGATTGCTGTAGAACTCAATCAAAAATGATGTATAACTAGTGTTTTTTTCCAGGACAGGAGATTTTCAACTGACATGAGATTAGAATATTTTTTTTACCATTTTGTACAGAATGTGACAGTAAAAGTATTTGTGGGATATGCAGACAACATTGTCAAATTGAGCTAAGTCCATGGGTGCAAGTTTGGTGATGTGTTCAAGACGGAAAATATTTTAAGCCCCTCCCCCCCCCCCCCCACATGCGTGCTTAAGTAAAAATTTATGATCATAAATGTTGTAGATTTTGAGTATGGCAGTTTTGGAATCTGTGTTTACTTTGAATTTTTCACTTTTGACTTTTCTAACAATATGGACCTAGTAGTTTTAATTGTAATATTTAAGACATTTGATATCGTAGTTCCAAAAACCACCAATAATAGGGGATCTGGGGGCCTTCCCCGAATTCAAAAACTTCAATTTTTTTTAAATTGAAGTCTAAAAAGCGCAATGATAGGCCATTTTGGTAAAGTTCAGGGAAAAGAGAGGTTTAGGGTCCCAAAATCACAATATTGGGTGATCTTCAAAAATATTATAGAAAGAGGGAGGGGGCGCTGGCTCTCCCCGAAATTGAAGCTTTAAAAACGAAATTGTACTCCCTCTTTCATAACATTTACACTGATAAAGTTTGGTATTAGATTTATGAAGATACAAAAGATAAGAGTTTGATGAATGAAGGCTGGTTTATTGTCACAATATAAAAAACATATATATACGTGATCTAAAAAATATAGTGTGTAAGTACATTAACAATAAATTGTGTCATGGTCATTTTTAAGAAAAATTAAAAACCTTGCTGATCAGCAAAAAGCTTAAAAATATATATGAAGCATAAATATAACACGGTGTATACGATTTACAAATTCTAGGATAAATGATGGAACATTACAGAAGAAAAACATACGACCTTTTTCTGCTCAGAAGCACGTGGACCAGTAAATCACAATCTTGAATAAAAAACCAACAAAATTATTTATCGAAAACGTAAATCGCCCCGCACACGATTTATTTATTTGTTGGTAAAACTTGTTGCACGAGTTATATCACTATATGGCTGAACACTTTTAGGATGCATCGGGATTCTATATCTTGGTAGTTGTGCTCCTCAGATGGCCAAGGGTTTACCGAGAACTCAAAATTTCATAGTTCATCCGAATCGGCGTCCGTCTCAAGTCATCCGCGTTGGTCAATTCCAGCTTTTCATTTTTTCACTTGTAATAGCAAAAGGCTCCGGATACGAAGACAAATTGAAGCTCACATCAGCAGGTGATTAGACTAGCAGAAGAAAGTAAAGTTCACAGAAAGTTCACAGCATGATCAGGGAAGGGTTTCATCCGAGATTTCTCCGGAAAATAGTAGGCTTCAATAATATACTAAAAGTGAGTCGTCTCTTCAACAATTCGTTTTTTTTAGCTAAACCATTGCAGACGTGAAAGAGTCACCAAATAGTGTGCATGACCCCCGAACACTGAAAAGTGCCGGGGAGTCGTGGAAAACCTTGCAAACTACATTCTTCCTAAATTCCACGAAAATCCTGAAGAGACGGAAAAACTGAGACCACGCCGGAATCTCACAATTCACTGTGCGGTTGCAGTTACAGGTGGTCGAAACCGCGAGGTAGAAAAAGCAGCTTGGTGCGATAGAGTTATCACATGCGTGGAGGATGAAAATGCAGTTGGGGACAGGTGTGGCAAATCATGATTGTCACATTCCTCCCCCCCCCAAGAAAAATTCACGGAAAAGGTTAAATAAACATTTCTTGAATAATCACCCGAAAATGAAAACATGAAAATTTGGTATATATAGAATACAACATGATGAACAATCAATACACAAATAAACCAGCAAAAATGTATACGTAAACACAAAACATAGGTAATACAAATAATACCAGAAGTCACTTTAGACTTTCGTAAAAAATCTATTTCATGGCTAAAAAAAATTTTTTTTTTTTTTTTTTGACAAAAAAAAAACCAGCGTAAACTTCGATTAAATATGTTAAAAGGAAAAAAATTTTCAATCATCCATAACAAAAATTTTCTTTTTTTTTTTTTTAATACAGTACTATGTTGGACAAATTCTAATTATCTTCCATCACTTGCAATTTGCCAGACTGATTAACTTTTGACACATGAAATAGTGAATTTCAATTGAATTTTCTCATGAACAATTTTTTTTTTTTTTTGCAAATCATAATTTTCATATTCATTTTATGATTTAACTTTCTTAATGCAATGATTGCAAATGATATTTTGCTTATGCGCATAAACTAAAACTTCAGATGTTCAAACAAAATGTAATGCAGCTAAAAAATTCTGTATGTTTACATAGAGAAAAAATACATTTTTTGTTTATTTGCCAGTATTCATATTTGGTGGAGTAATGCAGTTCACAAAAAATTTTGTCTCTGTTGATCTATGAAAACAAGATACCGACTGAAGAATGTGAACACAAGATAAATTTAAAAAAAAAATATTTTTTGACACTTTTGAAAAAAATATTTTCTCTACAATCGAAAATTCGGACCAGCCAGACAAAAAACGACTGCGTTTTGTGAGCTCTCAAAACACTAGAAAATACCATTCCCAAAAAATATCAAAAGAGAAGAAAAAAAATTATGCACTTATCACCTATGTGTTGACAAAACACATGAGTAAAAATTTCACTATGCAGCAAAAACATTTTCTTGTGGAAGTTTTTTAATTCATTAATTTGCTAATTGCCATTTATGCGACATCATTGTTTACATCATTTTCATTATATATTTCATTGATACTTTCATTTTGAGCATTTGTCAATTTTGCATTTAGAGGTACTTGTAAAAACAGTTTACTAACATGGTATTTTTTAATCAAGTCCCTGCTATCATCATGAAGTTCAATGAGATAATTGTCATTTCTCAATTTTCTAGTGATTGTATGAGGACCATCATATTTTGCACAAAAGGTGTTTGTGTGAGAAGGTATTTCTACAAATACTTTATCTCCCACTTCAAAGTTAGGAATGGCACGACCCTTAATGTATTTCAGATGTTTAGAAAAATACTCATTTTCATTAAATTTTACCATTTCCCTAGTCTCTAGAATATGTTCTTTGAGCAATTTTAGATATTTAGATGGGCTTTCCCCTTCGTTAGATTGAGTAGTCACTGTAGAAGGTAAGTTCAAATTCCTACCAAAGAATATTTCAGCAGGACTAAATTTAGTGACAGCATGTTTGGAACTATTATAATGAAGCTTAAAAAAAAGTAACCTATCAGACCACTCACAAACAGAGTTGGACATAGCAGACAGGCTTTCTTTCATTATTCTGTGAGTCCTTTCAATAACCCCGTTACTCTGTGGATAGTATATTGATGAATTTCTATGCTCAATATTGAGTGATTTCAAAAAATGTTCTAATTCCAAAGACTTGAAGTTAGGAGCATTGTCAGACAGCAGAGTCTTTGGAATTCCAAAACGTGAGAAATACTGATTCAAGGTGGAAATTATGGTGGAAGATTTAATGTTGTTTAAGGGTACAGCTTCCAAATACCTGGAAAAATGATCAATGATTGTTAAAATATAAAATTTTTGATCGTGTGACCTAGGTAGTTTTCCCACAACATCAATTGCAATTACTTCTCCACAGGTGAGATCTCTCTTTTGAATAAATTTTGTTGTTGTCAATTTTGCTTTAGGTTTATTTTCCATGCAAGCACTACAGTTGTTACAAAAGTTTTTTGTGTCTTTTAGCATCCCATACCAGGAGTAAGTCTTCTTAAGAAAATCATATGTTTTAGTAATACCAAAATGTGAAGCATGTGCAGACTTAAGGCATTCTAAGATTAAAGAGTTTGGCATGAAAATTCTGACTAAAGTTCAATGTGGCTTTTGTTTTGGGTTTATTCTGATCATTAGTACATTGTTATCCTTATTAATAAAAAATTTCTTACAAATAAATTCATCGTTGGCATCTAGTTTGTCAATAATACATTTAGTATCTTTAGACTCCCTTTGTTTTTTGGCTATGTTTTCCAAAGTTAAATTAGGATTTGCCTCAAAGATATTAATGTTGTTTACAACCAAATTAGAATTAATTACTCTTGAAAGATAATCAGAAGGATTTTTTATGCCTATTATGTGTTCAAGTCTGTAGTTAAATTGCTGCAAATACATAAACCATCTTGCAACAATCTCAGGTTGCTTATCCAATTTCAAATGATATGTTAAAGGTTTTGCATCAGTTAATATTACAAAAGATTTCCCCCCAAGAAGATGTTGTTGAAAATGTTTAACAGAATCATAAATACCCAGCAATTCTCTTCTAATTGAAGGATATCTAGATTCTGAGGGTAAAAGTTGTCTTGAATAGAATTCGACTGGAAAATATTTATTGTCATGCTTTTGCATGATAATTCCACACAGAGCAATTTTACTAGCATCCGTTACAAGATAAAGTGTTTCTGATTCGACAATATTTTTCAAAGTAGGTTTTTTAAGCAGAGCATGCTGAATGGTATTAAAAGCTTCTTGACACTCATCATCCCATATAAATGTAGAATTTTTTTTTTTTTTTTTGTTAATTTTACAATTGGATGGACAATCTTAGCAAAGTCATAAATCATGTGACGAAAATAATTGATCATTCCAAGAAAAGCTTGGACCTGTTTTACATTTTTAGGAATAGGTAATTCCAACAATTTAGTTACATTATCAGAAGATGGTGAAAAGCCATTTTTATGTACATTAAATCCCAGATAGGTTATTTCCTGTTTACAAAGTTGTAATTTCGCAGGATCGAGTGTTAAATTAAACTGAATAAGTCTGTCAAAAACTTTTTGAAGCCATGAACAAAGTTCCTGAATTGAATTCCCTGCAACAATAATATCGTCGAGAAAAAACTGTACATTGGGACCCTTGATATCTCCTAGGCATTTTAGAATCAAACTATGAAAATACGACGTTGAATTGACACTGCCAAAAGGTAATCGTTTAGGAGCAAAATTTCCTAATTCACAACAAAATGCAAGCTTGTGTACATCTTCATCCCTAAGTTGAATTTGGAAGAATGCCGACTTTAAGTCAAGTACACAATAATATTCCTTTCCAGCTATGTCGTGTAAAATGTCTGTAATCAAAGGTAAACAAATTTTGAACGACTGAGTAACGCAATTTAAGAGACGATAATCTATTACCATTCTGAATTTTTGTTTTTTAGGATCGACCTCAAATGGTTTTTTTCTTACAAAAATGACCGGAAAACAATAATTTGAAGAACTTGGGATGATAATTTCAGAGTCGAGTAAATTTTTTATTTCCTGCTTGGCAAAATCCTTTGCAATGCTAGGAATCGGATATGGCTTTGATTGAATTGGAAAATTATGCAACAAATTAAATTCAGGTGTGACAGCATTAGTCGAGCCAAGAGTTTGGTAAGACTTTGAAAACACCCTACTGTTTTCCATAAGTAAATTAAGAATATTACTCCTATCAGGTTCCTTAAGGTGTTCGATTTTGAAGTCAGATTCATCGAGTTCTTTTTTTCTTAATTCAACTATCTCTTGCATGGTTAGACTGTTTACATGGTAATTATGCTCAGTAGAAGCAAAAATATTGTCATAGTCGACATTTTCAAGATTTCCAATTTTTGTATTCTTATTCACAGCAATGGTCTTATTAGAATTATTTTCAATAATTGTGATTATTTTCCCATCATTGACAGTATGAAGAGATTCAGAAATTGTGTAATTCAATTTGTTCTTAAGAGGGTTTAAGATGAGATGAGTCTTTTGCGACAAAGATTTTGGAACAGAAAGTGCTACAATTTTGGAAGAATTTGGTTCCAAAGTTATCTTTTCAAAAGTTTTTGCAACAACTTCCTCAGAAGGAGTTTTTAAAATGTTATTGCAAGCATTACTATTATTTGGAGATTCTTCGAAAAAGTCAAATTTGTCATTCCCCATAATTAATTGCTTATTTGGGATGTCAAAAAGAACTTGGTTGGATTGTATAAAGTCATATCCGAGAATAATTTTGTATTTATATTTCCAATTATTTTGAGTGATAAAAAAAACATTACTGAACCATTTATTGTTGATCTTGAATTTAGAAGAAACCGCAGATAAATATGGTATCGAAATATTGTCAATGGTGTGAATTTTGACGGATCTAGAAATATAACTAACTTTGGCGTGATCTTTTATTAAAGTTAGTGTACTAGGTTCAACCAGCGATAAGTTGGCACCCGTATCAATAAGAGCAGGCACAAAAAAATTTCCAAAATTTAGATTAATAATGGGCAATGAATCAGAGTTCGACCCCTCACATGACATTACATGTTTCTCCATCACCTCATTTGGAGTCTGTGGGTGGTCTTGTGTCATAATGTTGTCAACTTTGTGATGGTCATTGAATTTCTTTTGTTTCGAAAAATTTTGGTTCGCAAAATCATCAGCATGGGTCCTTGTGGAAAAATTGTTTGAAAATGAATCACAAGAACCCCTAACTAGTTTAAAGAATTAGAATTGCTCCCATGAAAATTTTCCCTAGCGAAATTTGAGTTATAAAATCTCTTCCCCCTATTGTTCCTGTTCTTTGCTTTGAAAGAATTTGGATTTCTCCTGTTTGGGTTATACCAACAATCAGCAGTACTATGTCTTTTATGGCAGATCCCACAGGAAATTCTTTCCACATTTGATCTCTGTCTACTTCCCTGTTTGAAAAATTGACGACCCCTAGAGAATGATCCCTGGACATTATTTACATTCTTACTCTGAGTGTCTTCTAATTTTTTTGTTAGCTCCTGAATTGCCTTGTTATTTTCAATTTGGTTTTTTAGAATCATTTCAATTTCAGAATTTTTTGAAACATTGTTGCAAACTAAATCTGTATTGTTAAGTGCAGTTTCAATATTTTTTGCAGCCTTAGCTACCTCATCAAATTTGGTGAGACCCGACTTAATAATATCAAGTTTAATATCTGGTCGGAGAGCATCAATTAATTTTTGCGACTTTAATTTCTCAGACAAAATTATGGTCTCTGATGAAGAATTATCATTTAAGTCAACATACTGGGCAGTAATTGTTGATATTTCATCAACCAAGTCAGAAACAGACTGATTTGGCTTTTGATGAAGGTTGGAGAATTTTGTCATAATTTCAGAAAAATTTGATGTTTTTGAAAATTTGTTCTTAAGCGCCTTTGACAGATTTTTAAAATTATCTAACTTCAGATTTTTAGAGGCATTACTTATGAATTGAAGTGCTTTTCCTGTTAAATTTAGCTTAAGAATGAGGAATTTTCTGTCCGAAGACCAATTTTCAAGCTGTGCAACTTGTTCAATATTTTCTAAGAAAAATTCTAAATTTTCCCCTTCTTCTCCAGAAAACTTTTCTATATTATGTGCTAGCGACATATTTGTTACACTATTATGACTCCCCTTTTTGTTTGCCATGATGTAAATACAGGTGAAAACACAAATTCAATTTAACAAGAAATCATACATAGAAATACAAATCCCCCAAAATTTTGCATCACATAAAATTCAGTAAAATTATACTATCATTTCATGATACTGAAGGAAAGATTGTAAAACATATCTGAAATACCATCATTCAACAATTCAATATGATCAAAATTTACCATGAGATACATTGTGTGATACCATGCAATATCACTTCAATACACATTTTTTCTGTTTTTTTTTTTTTTTTACTGCTACCCCTTACAGTTTGCATAAATGCACATATACGAAAAAGTTCATTTTAACCACAATATGGAAAAATATTTGTAGGATGATTGAAAAAACTTGTATTTTGAAATTAACATTTTGTTCCTAACAAATTTTTTTGAAAAAAATTGTTTCAAATAGCCAATAACCCGGCACGAAACCAAACGGCACCAATGATAAATGTTTGATGCTAGATTTGATGGAGATTTATGAAGACACCAAAAGATAAGGGTTTGATGAATGAGTGCTGGTTTATTGTCACAATAAAAATATTATATGCCATGATCAAAAAAGTATAGTGGTGTGTACATAAATTATAGCCATTACTAGAATAAATACTGTTTGACCTTGCTGATCAGCAAAAAGATTAAAACGATAATTTACATATCAGAATTAAAATATGATGAGCATTCAAAAATTATTATACTACATTTTAGCTTTAAACTATTGCAGCACAGGTGATCTATTTACAGATGATATGGAATGTTACAAAAATAAATCAAACATACAACCTCTAATGTCCAGACGCACGTGGATCGACGACACTTTCACTTTTCTAACTCAAAGTGCTATTTTCACAAGAAAAACACACAAATCGCCCCGCACACGATTTGGTGAACGGTTGTTGATTTTCTTTTAGCGCTTTTTGTTACTGGATAGTTAAATACTTTCCCGATGCATGAGGATCTCCATTCGTGAGCATTGTGCTCATTAGATGCACGTGAGCCGGCAAGGAAACTTTGACCGTTCTTTCTATCTTTCCATAAGGCGTCTGCAAAAATCAGGCGATCAAATCAGGGATCCGGATCTCCACATTAAGATCACTAAGCAGCATCGGCGGTTGTTGAGGTATATTTGTAACACTTCCAAAAATTCTCTTTTACACCATTGCAACTGAGACAGTTCCACACAAGTTGTGTGCGTGACCCCCGAACACTAAAAAGTGCCGGGGAGTCGATGAGACTTCTTAACAAAACTACATTCTTGTAGAAAATTCCACGAACTACTCAAGAGTCGGAAAAAACTGAGACCACGCCGGAATCTCACAATTAACTGTGCGGTTGCAGTTACAGATGGTCGAAACCGCGAGGTAGAAAAAGCAGCTTGGTGCGATAGAGTTATCACATGCGTGGAGGATGAAAATGCAGTTGGGGACAGGTGTGGCAAATCATGATTGTCACAAGTCTCAAGTCACGTTGTTTTTTGTGAAAACCTTACATGATGATAAAAAACAAAAGATTCTGGAAACACATAAAATACTACCGAATTAGAAAGCATACCAAATATTCGGTGCATCCTTAACTTTACAGAATAAATTAAAGAATAATCCGCAGACTAACCATAGAAGTTTTTTTTTTAATCTATTTTTTATTCGAAAAATAAGGTTGCATACCTGTTGAGTTAAAGAAACCAAGACCGCTTCTCTGTTCCGATCAAACTACTCAGTTGGATGATCCGTGTGGTGATCGATGCTACACTCGTAAAGCATGTGGGACACTTCAAAGAGCCGGCGAGCAGTTGCTTAAAAAAACTGTAAAACGGAGCGACCTCTCAAATGTATTAAAGATGATTCGAAAAAAGAAAGAGAAATATGTAAAAAAAACACATGTGATAAGCACGAAAAACCTCAGTTCCCAAAGGCAAAGGCGACCGCGTAAACAATGGCACGTAGTTACAGTTAAGATCTCTCGAACTTCTTCTGGATACGTTCGCCAATCTTGACCGGTATCTACCAGCCGGTTGATCACAAGACAACTAACACAGGGATTCAAGTGAAACACGGCCGATCGCAATGCACCGCTACGATCGCTATTTCCCCAATTTGAATTCAAGTGTAACATTGCGATTGTCTTCAGACCCGATTCCCTCGCAAAATGTGCAATTGCTCTCGAGCTCTTGTAAGTCTGGAAAATCTCTCGCAAGTGCAGAAAAACATCAATGGCGTCTGTTTTGAATGCAAAGTTGATTTTAGAATTAATGGAATGTTATTGTTGAAAATTTTCAATTCTAAATTGGCAACTCAATGCAAGACTCGTTTTTTGTTTACCGTAGCCGTAGCATTTTTGCAGTAGCCTTCATTTTACATTGGAAGTAAAATTGGTTTTATTTACTTAAAATATGCGATACTTCTTCAATTTAACATTGTTTTCATCCACAAATGCAGTACTTATTTTAATTATGACTTAATACTTGATGGCATAATATTCTGCATAGTCATTATACTACTTCGTCGTTTTGAAGAAATCAACGGAATTTTTTTCCGGCTGAACAACAATACAAGTTGAATTACGACTGTGATGAGAAATTATAATTAAATTCTCTTCATTGTTGTAATTTTACTAGTTAGTACTATACTAGTTGAGAAAGAAAAAGAAAAGGGATTGTTGAAAGTGAGTAAATTTGTTTAACGTTCACTATCTTACTAATATAAAATCTCAATTCTAGGCTAGTATTTTTCAATTATTTGCTAAAATTGCATTTACTTGCGCATTATGGCACAATAACAAAATGTATCAAATTTAGCTACATGGCCCTGGCATAAGTTCCTACTATGACATGCATTGTACTCCCATTAAAAGGTGAATTGTGAAAGTCTGAAATCTGGTAAATGTCGACTCTAGTCAGTGCATATCAACATACACATACCAAAGGCATCGGTTATATACTTAATATTTCTGGTGAATCGTCAGTAAAAGTCGACATTCTTTAATTTTGGTGTTTTGCAGTAACATATATGTACTGCATATCCATGATTTAAAAAAAAAGTAGTTGGCAGAAACATTTCGCTGTAAATAAATGAAAAAATAAATGACGATCCAAATCCCGTTGTTTTTTTTCCAATGAGGAAAAAAATAATGGCAGTACTTCACAAAGGTGCATATGCAAAACGTAGTCAGACAGGGGGGGCAAATTTCGAATTCAGTCGTTTAATACTGGTTTGGGAGGGGGTGATAGTGAAAAGCGAGCAGTGCCAGATGTTTAATTTTTCTGTTAATTTTATATGCCTGTGGCAAATGTTGAAACTGATGGGCATTATCGAGACCTTTTGATAATCAATATCTTTCCAAATCGAGAACTTGAGCGATTGATAATCCAGATCTTTTGAAATCGAGAACTCCAGCTGAGTCAATCAATAACCAAGAATTCGTGACAATAAGAGTACTCGAGTGATTCGATTATGCCCATCACTAGTCCTTACCCGTCTACCTTCAAGGTTTTATATCAAGTTTGAACAAATTTGAAGAAAATAATTATGGTGAATTTTGCCGCCTTTCAGAAGTTGCCGTCTGTAGCAAGGGCTTGCTCCCATATATGTAGTACAGTCCAACTCACTAAAAACAAGCGCAAAGAGACTGCAGCATTTGCTTGTTATATATACCAGAGTGCTCGTAAAAAAACGGGTTTGTGGAAAAAATCATAAAAATTTATACATACTGAGTTATTTTTATATTTCAATATAACACCAAAGTTAGCTATTTTCTTTGAACTGTCTTATTTCTCTCTTTCTTGTTATTTTTTCAAGGATTTCGTGATATGAAGAACATCGCCAATGGCATCTGCGGCTTAAAATAGTTTGAATTTTTTCTGCACTTTAGAAGCTATTGAATACTGTAAGCCCCACTTAATCGGGTAACGAATAAACGAATAACCCGTTTATACGAATAAAACCTCCTGGAACCGAATATTTCCCCATAGATGCAATACTAAAGATCCCCGCAAAATCGAATAATTTCCCCGGATAATCGAAAAATATTAATCAGCTTTCACAAACAATTTTGATGAGAAACATTTTGAATTCATTAGAAAAAAATTAAGTAAGAACACTTATTGTTTGCATTCGACGAACCTCACCGGTCGACCGGTGAGTAACGGGTTACTAACCGTAACGTTCTATCATCTTTCGGTTACCATTTGAGGCTGTTGATTGGTTGATTAAAGCACGTGATCGGTTAACTGGTTGAGCCGGTTGCAAGCAAGCATCGAGTTAAACTATAAAGTAATATTTATTGCCAACTATCTTTACATTAAGAAAAATAGCGCAGTCGATAACCTGATTAAATAACACAAATAAATATTGTACACAATTTAGACGATGATAAATTGACAAATATTTAATGTAAGATACGGTAGACAAGGAGGGGGAAAAGGGTGTCAGAAAGTGTTCCCAAAAGATCTTGAGCGAGCAATCACCTATTATGGAATTTTTCAAAAAACAATGTTGTTCTGAAAAAAAAAAAGTGCCAAAAATAAAGATTTCATTATTGAAGTTGTAAGCTACTTTTCATAATTTTCATATGTGCGTGTAATATACTTGTTTATGTAAGAAATTATTTTGTTGTTTATTTAGCTTATTTCTAAAACTTAAGAAATAACACTAATTATTTCCCTTAAAAACTTGTTTTTTATTATTATGTTTTAAGACAAGTTGTAAATTTAAAAAGATAAATAAAATTTCCCCGCTTAATCAAATAATATTTCTTGGAACCGACGATATTCGATTTAGCCGATCTGACAGTATGTCCAAGGCTTAAGGCTTAGAGCTACAATATCTTTGGAAGTATATCTCGGAAATGATTTTAACATTCGCTTCAACAATTTCTAAATCCTCCTTAACTCCACAAATTTTTTTAAAAAAGGCTGTGTCACTTTTTCTCAGGATTTATGTCTTTTTTATTTTAATTTAAAATGTTAATGAAATTTTTCGAGAAATAGAATAATGTTTTCTGCAGTGGAAATTGACAGAAATTTTATGACTGACAAAAATATTGCTCGCTTGAAGCGGGGTTTGCTCGATAAGGTGAGTTACGCTCTTATGGGCTTAACATTGTACCAGCCAAAGCTTTTTGATTCCCTCGCTAAATCCAAGTTTTGTTAAAACAGGGCTCGTTATAAGCAAATTCGACTGTATTAACCAGATACACTACAAGAAATGGTTCCGTAGGTAATTTAGACCTTTTAGTAAATAGACAGGTGCTCGAACAAGATCACAAGATGTGCAGAAACAACTTCTGCCGTAGCCTCTGATAGGATGGAAACAGCATTGTATCCTTGATGGCTATGTTTTTGCCCATTTACTTCAAAATTTGCACAGTTGGTGGCTGTAGCTGAGTTTTGCATCTAGTTATATTACAACATGCTTCCTTCGCCCTGGATCCGGCACTTGATGTACCAGAGAATAACCTGCAATTGTACCAGACAGTCTGTTTATTACATCCAAAGACTGCAGTTTGGTTCTTATTAGAAGTCATCAGTCTAGAATGGTGTGAACAACCGAGCTGGAGGCAGATATCAACTCATTGGAGCTGAGAACGCCAACAAACTGGTAGACAAAGTAAATTTATCTCACCAGTGGGTGTCCGCAGCATGGTGCGGTTCGACTTGTGGCGGGTTATACAGCATGTAGCGCCGTAATACTACATGAAGTACATGGCTGGTTTTAAGGCCAATGTATGCCTTTACGTGCGGCGGTGATGGTAAAATTGTATTACAGCAATGCATTTGAATTTTTAAATCTCAGACTTGTTTACGCAGGGCCAACGAGAGACCATTGCAGCCTAGTCGAAAACTAGGGGTCACAGCTCAGTTTTATGAGGAGAGTGGGGGCTGGAGACCAAATTAACAACAGGTTCTCCTTGGCTCTCAGCTGCCCTGCTTTTATCCCAAAAGCAAACCAATTCCCACTATTACTCCGTATCCCTGAAACAGCTATAGTCTAGAGAGAAAAAGATTCCAAATTCTAGAATTTCAAAGCTTCCAACTCGTATCTCCTAACCTAAAATTGGCCTGACACTGCAACCCCGGTTATAAGTAAACCTTCACCTCCATATAAAAAATTTCTCGTTATGCTACAATGCCCAAAAACACCCCTTTGTGTCCATTTCCAGGGCTAGCAGGCCCCTTGTGAGCCAGCTTCAAAGTTTTTGCCTGGCACATGGCTGTCCAAAGAGAAGGATGAGCAGGGCATCCCCCGCCGGGCGGGAGTGAAGACATGACAGCGAGCTCTAAACTGAGCTTTAGCTGCATTAAAATGTATTCTTTTTACTTTTATTCAGTACTAGTGGTACCCACACCGCTTTGCCCATAGTAGAAAATTAAAAGGTCATTTGGTTCGCCTTTATATTTAAGTAATGTATGGTGAATTTCTCGCCAATTCACTTGCCCATGTTACAGTTCCGCGTTATGATGATTTCGTAATTTACTATTCCACATTGTGATAATTTGTTCGGAGAAATTTTCTGAAAATTGGAATAGAAAAAAAAAACAAAATTGATTTTTGAAAAATCGCTTCGAGGTGCACACCCTCATGCTACAAACTTTGCTAAATTTCATGAAAATTGGCCAAATGGTCTAGGTGCTATGCAAGTCACAGAGATCCAGACAGAGAGACTTTCAGCTTTATTATTAGTACAGATTTAATTTAAAATACTAACACATTCCTGTCATTTTTAATAAAAGGAAAGATAACATGGTCAGTCTCTTCGGACGGCCCTGCCCCTGCTTTCCTACCCTCTGTGCGGCCTTGGTCAGGCCCGGATCTACATACTCGCAGACCCTGCAGTGTGTGTGGGGAGGGGGGCATGCCACTGAAAGTGCCCCCCCCCCGGCCCTTAGTGACATAGAAATTTAGTAGGCAGTTAGCCGCCGTGCTGATTTTTGGCAGGGGGCCTCAAAATTGATAGATTCGGGCCCGACCCTGGTCATACTGTGTTCTTTCATTGTTCGTATTACAGTACATGTAGGTGTAATTTGTTTTATAATTTTGTATTTGAATAAAATTTCTTTTTTGAAGCTACACTTATTTCACGGTAACAAGAAATTAGTTTACATTTTACTGGTGAAAAAACAACTGACTTCCCTTAATAACAAAGAAGATATACTGCAATCACACCTGTTTAAACGAAATCAAAGAGACCTATTATGCTCTAGATGAACTAAAATAAGTAACATACAGTAAAAATGTTTAGTTGAAGTAAAAAGAACTTATCTCTGCACAATGTGTATCAGCATTTCAAAACTGGATGTATCTTATCAATGTGATTATTTGTAACTATTCTAGAAATTGGCTCCAACTTTTGAATTTAAACTTGTACATAACCCAAACTATTAACAAAAACTCTCATTTTGCTTCATAAGTAAACATATTTTTACTTATTACTTGTGCAATGTATTCAACGTAGGGAAAAAAAACATGTTCAAATCAAACAGATATTACAATAGGCAGTTTAAATTCAAAATTCTCTAAGTATTATTCAATTGTCGTTGTGAGAAAATTATTTGAAAATCTTTGATCCTCATCAGATTCATTCTCATCGGATGATTATCAAATCGTAATTTTCCTTTAAACATCATGCGTTTTATACAAAACAAATACAATGTGCATGTGGAACATATAGAGCATTTCTTAAACGGCAACATTTTTTATCCAGTTTGCTTTCTTTTCCAACTGTAGAACTGAAAGTTGGAAAAAAAAATAGCACGGAATATATCCATTACGCGAGCGAACATGATTTCAACATCAAAACAAATATTGCATCACGATTTTAACCATCTCAAACCCAGGGAGCTCAAACCTAATTCTCTCATTGGTTGACATCAGTTAATCGCTCCAAGTACATGCGATTATCATCGACCAATAGCTCCTACCCCGACTTCTCACTTGCGATTGTCCAAATTGTTTCACTTGAATTTGACTGCCAACAGCGATTGCAAATCTCGGTGATTGCGATTGTCTTTTTTGCGATTGTGTGTGTTTCACTTGAATCCGGCCCTTAGATTGGCAGACAATCTTGTGTCAATATTGGCTTCTTATTGCATTGGCAATATTCTACTTAGATTGGCAGACAATCTTGTGTCAATATTGGCTTCTTATTGCATTGGCAATATTCTACTTAGATTGGCAGACTATCTTCTCCAAACATTGCTCAACCATCATGGTATTTAGATTGTGAGACAATATTGGCGAAAAATTGGTTGAATTCTGGCAAGCCAATATCGAGCAGAAGATGGCTCTTTGATGTTCAACCGATTTTAAAACTAATCGGAAAAATGATTCATTTTCCTAAGTGAGCAATTAAACATTGTGTGACGAGCCTTTGCTTTTATGTTCGTCTTTTAACAGTTTGCCCGTGTGGCAACAGCTGATGTATTTTGAGAGAACAGTTTAAAAATAAAAGATGGTAGTGGAACAATAAATATTGGAGTTGCAAATTATTGAATAAAGTAGCACTAACCTGTCATTTATATAATAGGACACAACACACTGCGTTGCCTCACACAAAGAGAAAACTATCATCTTATGAAACATTATTTAAAAAAGGAAAAAAAATAATAAAAATTCTCACTGATAAATTTTAGAGAAAGGAATGTATGATTCTCCTGGAACTATTGAACACAATGAACCAGCAATGTGTTTTGGGGTCTCCGTCACCGAGTGGCGGAAAGCGTTTGCTCTGACAGCCGCCCGCGTGCAATAAAGGGATCGATTCCCATCGTTGCTGTGGGCGATATCTCCTTCTCTTTTGGATGTAAATCCTTCCTGTGTGTTTGTCCGAAGGCAAGGTCCTTTGTTCACAGTCCTACCTTGCATGTGAACTTGGTTAGCTTCTTTTTTGATGTAGTTCGGTATAAAAAGTGTTTCCCTTACCCGGAAATAGCCTAGATAAAGCGCAGGAAAACACTTAGCTGGTTTTAAACTACAGTGGACGCCACTTAATTGAATCGGTGGTTAATTGAATCAACTGCTTTGATGAATGAAATTGTCGAAAACAGAACAAAATCCAGCGTTATTGAATTAGCCGCTCTATTGAAGCAGCCGCTTTATGGAATCAAAACTGTTAGTCCAAGAGCCCATGAGTGCCAGTCCTACGTCATAGTATAAAGGCCCAACATGTTTCTACGTAAGGACATCACAGCAGGTAAGAAAGATTCGCTATGAGTTAAGCTGAGTCGCGTTGGCTTTGGCAGGAAAGAGGTAGAAATTGCTGCAAAAGGCTAAACTACTAAACATCATAGAGTCGTTCCATGTCACGTGACCTCGTGGTCCCCATCCAACCCTGTCCGATTTGGAGGACATTCTACGAAAGCGCAGACATGCCTTCGAAACTAACCTATGCAAATTTTCAGCTTTCAAGACACAAATCATGAGGATCTACGATAAGTTAAAAAGAAAAAAAAGCGGGCTCCAAAATGGCATCCAATGGGAAAACTGTGCTAAACATGGCATTTTGTTTCACAAAGCTGATCCGCCATTTTGGAGCCTTTTTTTTTTAATCGATCCTAGATTATAGTGCCTAGAAAGAGTAGTGTGTTGATCGAAGAATAAAAGTTGAGGTGAAATGCGAGGAAAATCCAGATGGCGTTGCGCTCAGGGAGCACGCTATGCTCCTTAATCAGACTCGTTTTAAATCAGCGATTGCATGCTAATTTCGCAGTTTAAAAGCCCCGCTTTTCGGATTGAACTTATTTCAGCGCAAAAGACAAATTCTCTAAAACGTTCTATTTGTTACACGGGGGTTCATTTATTTTTCGAAGCCATACAAAATTACCTAATGCTAATTTATATTCAATGAAAATAGTAGACTATAAGAATTTAATAACTGCGCATCTCATATTTCGAAATAAAACTGCTTCTAAGTTCTTGAAGCTAATTAAAATTATCAGGCTTCGCAGTCTGAGTCGAAGAGTCAGAGTCGCTTGAAAACATACCGACCCCGACCTATTTTTTCTTTAATTTTAAGGGAATTTCCTTGCATTAAAAAAAATAATAGAACCACTTGCTTCGCTCACATACATAACTGCATATTAATTTGCAAATAACTGCAATTGGTAACCAGCTGGCTTGATTATTTGTTGAACTTTCAGTAATACTAATCAACGTCAAACCGCTAGTTTGCTTATTTTTATAACTTATTTTAAATAATAGAACCTGTCAGCAAACGGTTTTGTTGCCGATAATTATCGAAATAGAAGTAGTTTTTGTATCTGACGTTATCACTGTCAAAAAAAAAGTATTTATGTATTTTTATTTTTTATCTCATATGTAAAATAGTGAAAGAAATGTATCCCTAAAAACTAAAAACAAATAGGGAACCTCCTCGTCCCTCTCCTTTGTCTAGCATTGCTAATGATAGCTTTAAAATGTTCTTTTAAGAGAAAACTCAGCTTCTAAATCTCCCTACCCCTAACATTGATTCGTAAATTTTCTCCTACTTAAAAAACGATCTTTTTATCGTCGATATTGTTTTCCACATAATTTTCACTATATACAAAGACTACAACATTTGGAGATTTTGTTAATTTTATTCAAACCCAATATTTGTTAGGCAAATTAATATGAGCAATTTCATTTATAATAGATTTATACGTGGTTATTTCAGTTTCATCTGCGGAAAGATCAAGTCAGAAAATTGTCGGAGGTTAAGGTTTTTCCCGAGGCACCATAACTTCCTCACCATTTATCTTATACATATAAAATCTGAGTATCTATCTATCTATCTATGTCCAAGCTTCTTCTCCCGAACGACAGTGAACTGACCATCGAACCAGGTATCGATGGATTCGTCATCTTCCCGTCTTCATGTTTGGCTATTTAACATAATCCTCCGATAATAATTAGCGGAGATATCAATTAAAAACTATGAATTATGACTCTTAGATTTCAAAATCAAATCCCTATTTTTTCGAAGGCTTTCCTCCATTCAAATTATTATTCAGTGCTTCATCTCAACTTTCCATAACAATGCTTTTATTAAAATGTATAGCGGGTGAAGAAAATCATTGAGATGAAAGATCTGTTGCCATTTTTTTCTCGAATATAAAGAAATAAAATTAGGCTTTTGTTTTAAGGCTTTTCCTGTAATCAGGGTATTTAAGTTGTTTACTTCTCGATTATTTTGCCGTAATCTGCAGCAAAATTTTGCTGTTTTTTTTTTTTTTTTTGTTCAAGCCTGATTGTTAAATACGCGTCACATGACATAACTTTCATTTTCGAGGAGGACCGTGCACGTCGTAAAGTAAATGAGTGATTTTCATGCAGTTTATTTTTAGTTTGCATAGTACTGATTTAGAATGTGAGTTTCCCTGTTTTCGTGTGGACAATCTTAGAGAACACTTCCCACTGATATAAATCTTGGTGGGAAGATTTTGATAATGGGGTTATTTCCTTCAGTGAAGAGTACTACTTTTCGTCACTGAAATTGATTAAATAAGCAAAAAATAAAAAAATAAATAAAATAACATGGACCCTGAAAATACCTTTTTTTTTCAACTTATTTTTTAATTATTTTTTTATATGCCAGATTTTTCAAACTTTGCGTTGTCTTTATTACGTCACAAATGATGCACTTTGACGCATCTTTCTGTGGCATTCCCACGTTATGATAATCAAGAAGCGAATTAAATATGGCGCTCTACGCTTGCTATCAACCCTATCGTTGCCAGTACACGTGAGTAAAGATGCGAATTAAATGTCACACGGCCACAATGAGGGAGTTCATTTGTAAAACATTACAAGGAGCGGGGAGAGGGGGGGGGGTGCTTCTAAAAACTTAGTCGGCGCAAAAAAAATTCAAATATCTTTGGAATTGAGAAATTCAAGTCATAAATATTCAATTAAAACATCATATTTTGTGTTTTAAGGTAAAATAATAAGGCTTTCCTCCATTCAAATTATTATTGAATGCTCCATCTCAACTTTCCGTAACAACACTTTTATTAAAATTTGTAGCGTGAAGAAAATCACTGAGAAAAAATATCTGTTGCCATTTTTTCCTCGAATATGAACAAATAAAATTTTGAGCTTTGTTTTGAGGCTTTTCCTGAAATCGAAGAATTTAAAATGTTTACTTTTTGGTTATTTTTCCGCAATCTGATTTTTTTTTTTTTTTTTTTTGTTCAAGCCTGATTGTTGAACATGCGTCACAACTACTATTATTTTCGAGGTGCACCGTGCTTCATCTCAGCTTTCCGTCGATTGCTAATTTAACGTTTCATATTGTCTTTGTTTCATGAGTGATTTTTTGAGGCTTTTCTCAAGTCAAATAATTAAGTAATTTAAGTAAATTACCGCCCTATAGCACCACCACACTAGAGTCACTCTATTGTGGTGATGCCTATAGCCAGGGCTTAGGCAGAAATACTCGAAATACATCGCCAGCTCAGACATTCCCAGTCGAGCTGGGAATGTCTGAGCTGGCGGTGTATTTCGAATTAAGTAATGTTTCTTTAGAGAGTATTCGACCTAAAGTATTTTAGGGCATCATCACAAATACAATAAATGAAGCATTTAAGCTTTATTTCACGTCGTAAAGTAAATGAGAGATTTATATGCGGTTTAATATTAGTTTGTATTACTGATTTAGAACGTGAATTTTCCTGTTTTCGCGTGGACCATCTTGGTGGGAAGTTTTTGATAATGGGGATGTTTCCTTCAGTCAAGAGCACTACTTTTAGTCATTGAAAGTGAAGGAATAAGCAAAAAATAATAATAATAACGTGAACCCAAAAAATACTTTCATTTTCCCAACACTTATTTTTTAATTAATTTTGTAAAATGTCCCATTTTTCAAACAAGGCGTTGTCTTCATTACGTCACAAATGATGCACTTTGGCGCATCTCTCTATCGCGTTTCCATGTTATGATAATCAAGAAGCGAATTAAATATTGCGCTCTACGCTTGCAATCAACCATATCGTTGCCAAGATATTTTGCTCTGTGAAGGGCAACAGTAAATGGCATTTCGTCATTTGTAATGTCATTGGTTGCACAAATACTAGAGCGCAAAGGAAGAAAAAAAAAAAAAACCCCGAAGGGGCCCGCTCGAGGTGCAAAACGCGTTTGTGGCAGGCGAGCCAATACGCCCCTGCTTACGAAACGCCAAGACTATACTCGATTCAGCGAGAGCTGATAGAGGAAGTAAACAAAGTGGGGAACTACTTTCATGACTTACTCGCCCGATTGGCAATGTTATTCGCATTAAACGCGCTGACATTTCGCTTATCTGTTTGGCACTGTTTTCAATCATCCCAGCGCAAAGCAGACATCAGTAACGCCAATTGTCACGTTGCTTTCTTTACTTCCACTATCAGCTCTCGCTAAATGGACTATAGAAGGTTCTGCCTGACGGAAAAAGTTCATTTGTAAATCATTACAAAGGGGGGGGGGGGTGCTTCTAAAAACGGTGTCAGCACAAAAATATTCAAATATGTTTGAAATGGGGTCGTTTACAAAATTTTAAAAGTATTTTTTTCTGAAAGAGCATACTTAAAAACAAAAATGTAACGTAAAACCCCTCAAAGAACTCAAATATCACGCACGTAAATGCTTAACGTTTCGTGATATTTGAGTTCTTTGAGGGTTTGTACCTGGAAAACGGATTGATGTAATTCTTGTACGACCATGTGGACAGAATCCATCCAAATATTTATCTGAGTGGTATGTTGCATTAATAAACACCCGGGCAACGCCGGGTAGTAGACTATTTTATGTAAAAAGCGGATTGCTATTGTGCATAAATATTTCCGATATAGTCTATCAGATGTAATTCAGTTTAACGTGAGTAAAGATTATAGTTGATAATGCATATATTTTCCCCTTTTGTGCTGACTGAAAATGTACTCATAACTTGTATCATTGATAACGATTATTAACGTTGATGAGGTGTTTTGGCAAAAATATGTTTTACTGGTGTTTTGCAAACCTTGCTTTAAGCGCATTTATTTATTCCTTAACGCGTTAGAAACTAGTGTCAGTGTACTACAAAAGCATCAACTGGACTGCTCTTACATTTTTTAGGTAGCCCGTGCAACGCCGGGCACGCAGCTAGTAATATGCTTAAAATGCGCTCCAATAAAATGTTTTTCGACATGCAGAGCACAAATTGAGCAATATTTACCAAAAACTTTGTTTGACCTGGGAATTGAAAGAGTTCCACTTCTTTAGTTTTTCTTCATCTGCTGGAGCTTTGAAAAGCGAAACCTCTCCCTTGCATGTTCTGTACCCCATTTTGCACCCTGGTACGAAACAAGATGAAGCTTTACTTCTTCTAATGTTCAACTTCGATGCCTCCATTAAAAGCCTTATAAACGCTGTTTTCTTTACTAATGATAAAGCTAAAAGTCTCTCTGTCTGTTAGGATGTCTGTGACGCTCATAGCGTCCAGACCGCTCGGCCGATTATCATGAAATTTGGTACAGAATTAGTTTTTAGCATGGGGCTATGCACCTCGAAGCGATTTTTCGAAAATTTGATTTTGTTCTTTTTCTATTCCCATTGTAAGAACTTTTCACTGAGCAAATTATCACAACGTGGGCGAGTAAATTACGAAATGGTCGTAACGTGGAACCGTAACATGGGCAACATAGCAAATTGGCGAGAAATTCATCATCCATTATTTGTAAGTATACAGGCGAACCAAATGAACTTTTACTTCTCTACTACGGGCAAAGCCGTGCGAGTACCAGTAGTATGAAATATTCACGAAATATGGTAAAAAAGATAATCGCGGAACTCAATTGTAACGAATTCCCGCGTCTACTGATGTAAACACCGCGAACTCTAGCGTGCTCCCCAACCGCACTGCCCTCTAGCGCTTTTCCTAAAATTTGTCTTCAAGAATCGTAAGGGGGACAGCGCCGGTCGGCACACTACTCTTTCTAGGCACTATACCTATGTGTGCAATCTTTACTAATAATAAAGCTGACAGTCTATCTGGATCTCCGTATGGATAACTATCAGGATCTCCGTGACGCTCATAGCGTCTAGACCGTTCGGCCGATTTTCTTGAAAATTGGCACAAAATTAGTTTGTAGCATGGGGGTATGCACCTCAAAGCGATTTTTCAAAAATTCGATGTTATTTTTTTTTCTATTCCAATTTTAAGAACATTTTACCGGTCAAATTATCTTAACGTGGACGAGAAAATGACCAAGTTATCATAACGTGGAACCGTAACATGGGCAAGCAAATGAACATAGCAAACTGGCGAGAAATTCATCAGAATTAGAGTAATTTTTGTAAATATACAGGCTAAACAAGTGACCTTCTAATTTTCTACTGCGGGCAAAGCCGTGCAGGTACCGCTAGTTACTAATAATAAAAGCTCAAAGTTTGTCTGGATATCTGTCGGGATGTCTCTCTGTGACGGCCACAATGCCGAAATTTTACATACTGTGAATGAGACCTTGTCGGGACCAAAGAAAAACGACCACATAAACGGAGTGACCACTAAACCGGTCGACTACTCATTGAGGTTTCACTGTAGTTGTTTGAAATGTTCATAAACGGTACGCAATGATGCTCTAGGGACAATGAAGGCTGAATAATTTCTCAAAATACGACGTGATATGCTTACAGTTAAAGGGCTGCTAAAATTTTCCCATAACTTGATATAATCAATTTTCTGGTACTAAAATGTTCTGTATATATTAAACACCTAAAATGAAATCATTAATAAAAAATTATATTCATTTTCATTACGAGTAGCTAGTTATTTACTGCTAACTCTTCTTAACTACTCGTATTTCGATTCAAAGTTCAAAAATTATTTTTTCCTCCTTGCCAATAAAAGTTCAAAGAAAATCTGAGGAAAATTACAGAAATGTATCTTAACTACACGGATTTTAAGAATTTTTTAAATCGAGCGGTCTCTGAGACCTCACGTCCCCTGTTACGGGTTAAAACTGCCAACATTGGGAAATGTATGTGTATAAAACGTTTTCTTTGCTTCGATTCGCAACAAACTTGGAGTGAAAACATTTAAAGTGTTTCTTTGCGAACTCCGAGGCACTATGATCATTAAATTAGAATAAAAGGAAGTCATCAGCTTGTTTTTCTGTTTTCAATCTTTAAAGTGTTACTTTGCTTACTTTACCGAGGCACTATGATTATTAAATTGGAATAAAAGGAAGTCATCAGCTCGTTTTTCTGTTTTCAATCTTTAAAGTGTTACTTTGTTTACTTTACCGAGGCACTATGATCATTAAATTGGAATAAAAGGAAGTCATCAGCTCGTTTTTCTGTTTTCAATCTTTAAAGTGTTACTTTGCTTACTTTACCGAGGCACTATGATTATTAAATTGGAATAAAAGGAAGTCATCAGCTCGTTTTTCTGTTTTCAATCTTTAAAGTGTTACTTTGCTTACTTTACCGAGGCACTATGATTATTAAATTGGAATAAAAGGAAGTCATCAGCTCGTTTTTCTGTTTTCAATCTTTAAAGTGTTAATTTGCTTACTTTACCGAGGCACTATGATCATTAAATTGGAATAAAAGGAAGTCATCAGCTCGTTTTTCTGTTTTCAATTTTACGCGCAGGTCGCATACGTAAAGTTTGCGCAACGAAATTTCATTTTGCTACTCAAAATGCCGGAATTATACTTGCATCATTTTGTTTTTTGAGAGAAATTTTGTTTTTACCTAAATGACCTCTCTCACCTAAAATGGAATAGACGTTGGCGGGGTAGCTGTAGCAGCAGTTTATAGCTTCAGAAACGTATTTGTTGCATCGGTGTACCGGTGTGAAAACAACACGAGAATATCCAGAAAACTTTTGAAGCTTTAGTCTTTAATTATGTTACAAACATACAACTTTTTTATGAAACAAAGATAACTACAAAAAGTACAAATAAATCAGAAAAAATAATCAAATGGCTTTTTTTGATTAAGTTTGTTTTAAAAAATGTATTGTAAGTACTTAAAACAAAATTGATGTAACGGTAATGTCCAATTTATAAGCATGTTCACTAAAGTTAAAAAAACACCAATAATGAGAATATAATCAACACTTTTACAACAATCAAATACAAGGGTAAAAGCAAAACGAGTTACAAAGCCAAAATGTCAGCTGTCAAGCTGTTTGGGTTCAGCACTGCCTCAAATATGCATAAAAGACTGCATAAATGGGACGAAATTGGATTCATACCTACTGGATGCAAAAATAGATGTTTCACTTAAGGGAATTGAAGAATTATAACAAAATAACATGCTAGGGCTTATACAGACTTATGACTGCATGAAAAATGCCGAGAGGAGGAAAAAGTAAAAAGAAAATTTGAGTTTTCACCATGTTTTTGATGAGGAACCAAGGAGGCTTAAACCTATGAAAATACGATAATTAAAAGAGTGTTTCGTATCAAATGAATCGTTCCTCATTTTTTTACAACGTTTCTTAGTTAAAAACTCAAAAAACCTCTCATTTTTAAATAGAAAGAAGAGTTTATAACCCGTACAAGTGTTATTATACGCTCCAGTACAGGATTTTCGTCAGTTACAGTTCGCACAATGCATTGCAGTGACGCCAGGTGAACTGTCCATTGTACAATACAAAGCCTGTACACGCATTTTTTTTAGACGATGTATATAGTATTCACAAATCTAAATAACATAAAATTCTTCCGTTTTAAATGTTCTATTTGATAGCCCTTGTCCCCAAAGCAGAATACCACTAAATTTGCCACGTACGTCGCAGAACAGATGCCTGAGCTGCAGTACAATTTTGCTCATATGTGTTGAGGAAAACTGACTTTTCCGCAGTCTTCTTCAAATTTCAGTGAAATTTCAGCAGAAAATCTGCAGAAACCGCGGTGCAGAAAATCTACATAAACTGCTGTGCAGAAAATCAACAAAAACTGCAGTAATCAGTAAAAACTGGAAATTTTCCACAAATATCTTCCAACTCAAGACAGAATTTTGCAGAAATTTTGCAAATGTCTTAAAATTAGAAGAAAATCTCAAATGTTCGCAAATTACGATTATTTGGCGGAAAGCTCGCGATGTTGAACTCGATACGTCCTTTGCAGGACTTTTCCAATCGATCTTTATCCACTGCAATTTCCGCCATACACATATGTTTTGGAAACATACTAACACTGACACACGAAAATATGATTGCTTACAAATTGCACAAGAATATGGCTTTTCGTTAGAATGTATCCTTAAATGAATCTACAAACTTACACGCTGAGAAAATGACTTTTTACAAATTTAACTAGAGTATGGTTTTTCTTCAGTATGTGTAATCAAATGCGTCCTTAGACTTTCACTTCCAGAATATGACTTCTTACAAATTTCACAAGATTATGGCTCTTCGTTAGAATGTGAACTCAAATGAATTTTTAAACTTCCACTCTGAGAATATGACTTTTTACAAATTTCACAAGAGTACGGTTTTTCTTTAGTATGTGTCCTCAAATGGATCTTTAAATTTCCACTATAAGAAAATGACTTTTCACAAATTGCACAAGAATGAGGCTTTTCGTTAGAATGTATCCTTAAATGAATCTTCAAACTTCCACTCTGAGAAAATGACTTCTTACAAATTTCACAAGAGTATGGTTTTTCTTTAGTATGTGTCCTCAAATGGCTCTGTAAACCTCCACTGTGAGAAAATGACTTCTTACAAATTTCACAAGAGTATGGTTTTTCTTTAGTATGTGTCCTCAAATGACTCTGTAAACCTCCACTCTGAGAGAATGACTTCTTACAAATTTTACAAGAGTATGGTTTTTCTTTAGTATGTGTCCTTAAATGGCTTTTTAAATTTCCACTAATAGAAAATGACTTTCTACAAATTTCGCAAGAGTATGGTTTTTCTTCAGTATGTGTTCTCAAATGCTTCCCGAGACTTTCACTCCGAAAATATGATTTCTTACAAATTGCACAAGAATATGGCTTTTTGTTAGAATGTATTCCTAAATGAAACTTCAAACTTCCACTATGAGAAAATGACTTCTTACAAATTTCACAAGAGTATGGTTTTTCTTTAGTATGTGTCCTCAAATGGCTCTGTAAACCTCCACTGTGAGAAAATGACTTTCTACAAATTTCACAATAATGCGGTTTTTCTTTAGTATGTGTCCCCAAATGCTTCTTTAAACTTCCCCTGTAAGAAAATGACTTCTTACAAGATTCACAAGAGTATGGTTTTTCTTTAGTATGTGTCCTCAAATGGCTCTGTAAACCTCCACTGTGAGAAAATGACTTCTTACAAATTTTACAAGAGTATGGTTTTTCTTTAGTATGTATCCTTAAATGGCTTTTTAAATTTCCACTAATAGAAAACGATTTTCTACAAATTTCGCAAGAGTATGGTTTTTCTTTAGTATGTGTCCTCAAATGGATCTTTAAATTTCCCCTGTAAGAAAATGACTTTTCACAAATTGCACAAGAATGAGGCTTTTCGTTAGAATGTATCCTTAAATGAATCTTCAAACTTCCACTCTGAGAAAATGACTTCTTACAAATTTCACAAGAGTATGGTTTTTCTTTAGTATGTGTCCTCAAATGGCTCTGTAAACCTCCACTGTGAGAAAATGACTTCTTACAAATTTCACAAGAGTATGGTTTTTCTTTAGTATGTGTCCTCAAATGACTCTGTAAACCTCCTTTCTGAGAAAATGATTTCTTACAAATTTTACAAGAGTATGGTTTTTCTTTAGTATGTATCCTTAAATGGCTTTTTAAATTTCCATTAATAGAAAATGACTTTCTACAAATTTCGCAAGAGTATGGTTTTTCTTCAGTATGTGTCCTCAAATGCTTCCCGAGACTTTCACTCCGAAAATATGATTTCTTACAAATTGCACAAGAATATGGCTTTTTGTTAGAATGTATTCCTAAATGAAACTTCAAACTTCCACTATGAGAAAATGACTTCTTACAAATTTCACAAGAGTATTGTTTTTCTTTAGTATGTATCCTTAAATGGCTTTTTAAATTTCCACTAATAGAAAATGACTTTCTACAAATTTCACAATAATGCGGTTTTTCTTTAGTATGTGTCCCCAAATGCTTCTTTAAACTTCCCCTGTAAGAAAATGACTTCTTACAAGATTCACAAGAGTATGGTTTTTCTTCAGTATGTGTCCTCAAATGCTTCCCGAGACTTTCACTCCGAAAATATGATTTCTTACAAATTGCACAAGAATATGGCTTTTCGTTAGAATGTATTCCTAAATGAAACTTCAAACTTCCACTATGAGAAAATGACTTTTGACAAATTTCACAAGAGTATGGTTTTTCTTTAGTATGTGTCCTCAAATGCGTTTTCAAATTTCCATTCTGAACAAATGATTTTTTACAAATTTCACAAGAATACAGTTTTTCTCCAGTATGTATTCTCAAATGTATTTTCAATTGTGAAGTGTAACTAAATGTCTTTTCACAATATTTACATGAATATGATTTATCTTCCATGTTTATATGCATTTTTAGCTTAAAATTTGGATTCACAAGATTAGACTGCTTAACTGTGATCTCATATGAGTCCCCTTGCCTGAACTCCAATCTAAAAATAAAAACAGAAATTATTTTATTCTAATGGAAAAAAAAAAACAAAATGAATACAGTTATCAAAACAAAACAGTCTTATAGTTTCGCAAATTTAATTTTTAAAGTGCCGTGAGTAAACAATATTTTAGACATTTAAATACACTGGCAAGAAAAAAATCCCAACACCAAGAAAAAAAGTATTGAAATGAAATTTTGACTATGCATTTGTCTCGTTAACATGTTTAATTGATTACATTTTCAAGATCACAGGTCAATTTAAGCTCAAGAAATTACACTTCAAATGTGAAATCTGCCGTCGGCAGGTCAACGGCAGTATCTGCAGCAATGAGTTTTCGAAATAATTGAAGAAATATGTGTTGGATATAATGCTAACAATGGGGAGATGTCGGAATTAGACTTTTTTTTTGCTCCTTTTTTTCAGCGGAAACCATAAGAGCAAGCAATAAAGCTAACATAAAATAGATGACAAATATGCAAAAGAAATGAAAAATTTGCAGTTACTGCCTTTTACCTGCCCAGGGCAGAAATGCTGTTTCAATGTCAGTGCAACCTCCACAATTTTGAACGCAAACCTGCATGCATTGTGTCATAAAGGTGCTGTGATATGGAGCTCCATAGTTGTTGAACTTGTTATGTCAATTCTGGGACAGTCAGTGCTGCAGGGGTAGAAGTGATCGACTTGTCGCATATAGGACATTTTCCACAAGAAATATAGGACATATTATATGAATAGTTTCGCTATGAAAAAAGAAATAATACATATATGTCATTTAGTTATTCTTATCAACGATTTTGTTTAAAAAAAAACCCTCAAACAAAATTATAACTTACACCTGAAACGACTTTCCTGTAGTTGAAAGAATAATTTTTGAAAAAACAATATACTTTTTAGACCAAAAAAAAATGTGAACAAAGAGAAATCGATTGATAATTAATGCAGCAACTCACAAGTTTTGCAGGGATAGAAGTGTCACAAATATAGTTTATATTAATAAATAAATAAAAACCGTCTTTGTGTTGAGAACTAACCGGAAATAACCAATGCTTTGTAGCACAAATATACAGATATTTTGTGCTATAAAATTTCACAAAAAGAAAGGATTACAAAAAGAATATTAGAACATTTCGATCAGAAAATGCACAGAACACAAAAATACACCAGCAAAAACAAAAACCACGCTGGAAAACAAAACAAACGGCTGTTGCCAAACACAAAATTCTAAAACCGACTTCAGACTTCGTTCTCGAAACTCCACCCACTACAGTGACATCATAATGCTGTAGCCAATGAGAGAAGATGCTTGTTGCAGGATTTAGTCAGTTGCGTTTTTTAATTTGAAATTCGTTTGCACACGTATTTTCGACGAAAAATCCGAAGCAGGATAGTTTATTTACTGTTGTTTTAAAGAAATAAATTGGCTAAAAAAACAGGAATGTAGGAAATATAGGACATTTTCCAAAAATATAGGAAATATAGGACAATTTTGATTTTTTTTTAAATATAGGAAATATAGGACCGCTTCGACCCCTGGTGCTGGCTGTAAATAATGCTGGAGTAGTCGTTCAATGATATCCCACATGTGTTGAATGGGAGACAGATCTGGTGATCTCGCAGACCAAGGTAACATTTCAACACACTCTAGAGCACATTATTTTGCAACAGCGGTGTGAGACCGAGCATTATTCTGTTGGAAAACTCTCACTTGAGTGCGATTCATGAATGGCAATACTACAGGTTGAAAAACTAGACTGACATACAACTATGAAGCCGGCGTGTTAGGAATAACTACAAGAGTGATCTCCTAGTCCCAGGACATTGCTCTTCGGGCCATGACTAAAGGTGTAGGTCTAGTTAGTCTAGGCAGCAGACTGTCAGTCCAGTTGCTGGCGTTCCCATGGCCTCCTTCTGACCAACACAGGTCTTTCACTGGCACCAAAGCAGAATCTGATTTCATCAGAAAACCCAACAGATCTCCACTCTGTCTTCCAATGAGCTCTGGCTTGACACCACTCACGTCCTAAACGGCAATCTTTTGCTGTCAGTGGAATTCATGCTACAGCATGCTTGTCTCAGAACTGTCCGTGAAGCTGAAGTATCTGATTTCTCACAGTTTGTGGTGTCACTGTGGTGCCAACTGCAGCTCAAATTTCTCCTGTAGACCCAGTAAGATGCGACACATTCGTGAACCGGGGCACTACTGGGGGAGTCTTTCCCCCTCACAAATGCCACATTGCCGCCCGGAACCTGATTTTCTTGAGGTAGTACATCCCTGGACCACTGCTCTCAACAAGCATGCTCAGTGGATACATTCCAGCGAAGTCTTTATGCAACATCGCGGAAAGAAAATCCAGCGTCTTGAAGCCCCAATACACGACCTTAATCAAACTCTGTGATCTGCTGATAATAGTTTCTTCGTCTTCTTTAAGGCATTCTTAACTAACATCAACTCAATAAGTTGAACTCCACAGAAAAAGAACGTTCACGAACTATACAGCTCGCATCTAAAGCAACTTGTTTGCAAGTGCTATGTGTGGCACTAGAGCCACAATTATGTGCCAAGTGTGAAATTTGAATCAATGTCATTTTTCAGATGTATAAACCGGCCTACGTTATTTTGTTTATCTTGCTGTTGGGATCATTGTTTTCCCACCAGTGCAGAATAAATGCATCACAATGAATTTTTTTTTCTGCAAACGATTTATTTATTTTGTTTGAAATTATAAATCCGGATATTAAGGTAAGGCATGTATACTTGCAGAAAAAGAAGAGTAAAGACAAAGACAATAAATTTAATCTGTGATTGCGTAAAAGAAGAAACTGAACCAAGTACAGAAGTTTTCAAAGGGCTAATTTGGGATTTAATTCAGAGCCAGAGTGTCACTTTTTTGCTAATTATGGGAAGGAAACAATTGTAGAACCTAAAGCAGAAATTCCCTTAAAAAAAATATGGAAGCCATCTGTAAACTGAGTCTCAATTCATTTCTTAAAATCAAAATTAGATTTTTCAAGACGTTTTTAAAGAGTCGAAAAATGTTTAACTTTTCAACAACTGATTTAGTAAATTTTTCAGTTTTCAAACTTACATACAACAGTAAATTGTGTTAACTAATGTAAGAGTGAAGGCTTTCACGCCAGTGTCAATATTATGAAAGGATTTTTCCGGGCTGTTGTGCCGTGGTCTGAGTGTATATTCTCCAAACGTTTCGGCTGCATCTGCGGCAGCCATCCTCAGTGGTTCCGAGTTCGTAACTTCCAGGGAAGAGACTTCTTAGCAACTGAACTAAACGTGTTAACTAAATTTTTCACAGATATGAATAATGACTGTATTATAAAAGACTTCGATTTCTGAATTCACCCTGATGGTGGCAGCATGTCATTTCCAATTTTAATAATTACTTCTATGAAAGAGGTCAAATTTGCTGATTTCTCTATGACCTCAAATGGAATAGATGTTGCCGGGGTAGTTATCGCAGCAATTTATTGCTGCAGAAACGTATTTATTGCCGTCGGTGTATTGGTACGAAACCAACGCGAGAATATCCAGAAACCACATTTGGTGCTTGAGTCTGTAATTAAACTACAAACCATACAACATATTTTATGAAACATAGCTAACTCTAAAAAATTCAATTAATATAGAGAAAAATAAACAAATAGCTTTTTTGATTATATTTTTTTAAAAATGTCTTGTAGTAGTACTTAAAACAAAACTGATCGTTACATCAATGATGTAACGATAATGTTCAATTCATAAACATGTTCACTAAATTAAAAAAACACACACAAATACTGAGAAGGGAATAACTACATTAAACTTTTCTACAAAAATCAAATACAGGGGTAAAAGCAAAATGAATCAAAAAGCCAAAGTTTTAGCTCTCTAGCTAATTTGAGTTTAGCAGCGATGAAGTCGGAAACATCTGTTTGCTTCTTGAAAAGTCGTCACTTTGCACTCCTGTTGGGTATTTCACTTTTTTTTAAACGTGTGATAAATATTTTGAACGCACTTTTTCACAACCTATTTTGTGCCGCTGAACACCTTGCTCCAAATAGTATTTTGCAGCTCATTTTGCGAGCTGAAGTTGCGTCGAAACTCCTTCATCCTCAAATTTCCGAATTTCAAACATTTTTTTTTTCTTTTTGTGGCATTGATTTCTTGGAAAGTTGAGATTTCCTCATCAACTCGCCATTTAGTAAATTGTGGAGTAAAATGGAAAGCTGCCTAAACGTTTGCTGATATTTAGAGGTTTTTGAGCTTTTTTTTCTAAAAAATAATCGATGTGGCTAAAATATGAGTTTTCATCTAGAAAACAAGAAATGTAATGAAACGTTCTCTATCAATAGCATTACAACCAGTTATGGTCCATATTATTTTTATTATTTATTAAGATTTATATTAAGTGTTACCTTTGTTAAGAAGCATTAGGTTAAATTTGAAATTCAATTATCAAATGCAAATGAAACACATTACGGCATCCAAGAAGATATGCAAACATGTTTAATCCCCAAAAGATTTTAGCATTTTGCTAAAGGTTTTTTTCCCCATTTTAGCTTTTTTGCTAAAGAACTTTTTAACTCAGCTTAAACCCTGATACGAAATAATTTCTTACAAATTTCACATGACTCTCGTTTTCCTGTGGTATGTGTCCTCAAAGGCCTCATTGGACTTCCACTCTCAGAAAATTGCTTTTTACAAATTTCACAAGAATACGGATTTTCTTTAGTATGTGTAATCAAATGCCCATTTAAATTTCCATTCTGAACAAATGAGTTTTATAAATTTCACAAGAGTATGGTTTTTCGTTTGTATGTGTCCTTAAAAGGCTCTTTAAATTTCCAATCTGAACAAATGACTTTTCACAAATATCACAAGAATGTGGTTTTTCTTTAGTATTTGTCTCCAAATGGGTCCTCAAACTTCCACTCTGAGAAAATGACTTGTTACAAATTTCACAGGAGTATGGTTTTTCTTTTGTATGTGTCTTTAAAAGGCTCTTTAAATTTCCAATCTGAACAAATGACTTTTTACAAATTTCACAAGAATATGGTTTTTCTTTCGTATGTATCCTTAAATGGCTCATCAAATTTCCACAAAGAGAAAATGACTTTTGACAAATTTCACAAGAATAGTTTTTCTTCAGTGTGTGCTTTTAAATTAACTTTTAAGTGCGAAGTGTCACTAAATGTCGTTTCACAATATTCGCATGAATATGTTTTGTCTTTAAACTTCATATGCATTTTAAGCTTCAAATTTAGGCAATTGATAGTCAAACTTAACTGTGGCCTCAAACGCGTCCCCTTGAATTACCCAATCTAAAAACAAAAAAGTATTTCATTCTAATGGGGGGAAAAGCATTATGTATACAGTTTTCAAAACAAAAGAAAGTCTTATATTTTTTGCACAGCTAATATTAAAAATGCCATGAGCAAACAATATTTTAGTTATTTAAACATTTGATATCTGCAATAGAATTTACTTGAGAAATTTTTTAACATTTTATTTAGAGTAGCGGCGCACGTTTACGCAGTGTCCTTTCTCGGAAACGAGTTATAACTGGAGAGCCAACAGTCATAACATATTGATGCAGCTCCCTAGCCAATATCTTCACAAGTTCTTGAGCATCAGTCGAGCTTTAGTCTAGCCGAAAGAATAATCTGTTTTCAACCAAGTCGAGTAAATTTTGAGTTGAACATTATGAAGCTTGTTGTGAATAAATAATACTTAGTCAAGAAAGAACACATATATAAAAATTAGCAGAATTTTATCCATTTATTATAATTGTATTTTTTTGTATAAATTGAAATGTTAATACATTTTTTTGCATGTTAAAAATAAATCCAAACTGGGCGACGGGGCAAGTTTACGCATTGACGTCTGAGCACCTTTACGTACATTCTTACTGTGGCTTTCTTCTAAACGTGCCTGACGCTTTTTTTTTTGCTCCAAACTGTCTCGAAACTTTTTAGTATTTTCAGGCTATTTAGTTTCAAAAATCCCCATTTTTTTTTAATTGAGCTACAAATTCTTATCTTATAGCCTACAATCCTGTAGTGCTGTCTTCATGCCCATTCAGCTTTTATTTTATTCACTATTCAGTATGTAATAAATTTGCTTTATTTTAACGACGGTAAGACATTATGTTCAAAACACAAACAGAACCACATCAGGTGTCAAAATAAATATGCGTAAATGTGCAAAGTCTCCGGGGCAAGTTTACGCAACGGACTTGGACTCAAAAATATTTTTTTTAACGGTTAAAAATACAAACAGAGCAACAACTGAATATACTAATTTTGACTCCATTAACTGCTTCATAAAATGGCAATGTCTAATTTTTCCTAAGTTAAAACATAATATTTAAAAAATTTATTGAAAAAATTCCGCATAAACATGCTTTGGTGTACCCAATTTATTATTCTCAAATGATTTATTTATTTTGCTTGAAATTACATATCCTGAAATTAAAATAATGAATGTTATACTTGCAGAAAAAGAAGAGTAAAGACACAGACAGTCAATTAAATCTGATTGCATTAAAAGAAAAAAGTGGAGCAAGTGATAGAACTGCATTTTCTTGTTTTACAAAGCAGAAATTTCTTTAAAAAACATATAAATTATCTTTAAACAAGATGCTTATACTCATTTCTTAACAGCAGAATTGAGGAGTTTTTAAAAAGCATAAAACATTTTTTAAGGCACAACCTAAAACTTTTCAGTAGTTAGTTTAGGGCAAGTCCACGGAAAAGTGGACATCAGGGTTGAAATTTAAAAATTGTTTTATTGCTACAAGTTATACATCAAATTGAAGCTAATAACATGAGGTTTATGATATTATAAAGAAAAATTTTCATAAAAATAACCTTTTTATTATTTTTTTGAGCCTAAAGTTAACGTAGTATAACAAACTTGTATTTCAGAAAAATATAATATTTTCATTCGCCCAGGATTACTATTTAAAGCTGGAGAATCTTGTATGTGTGTGTGTATACAATTATTTGTAACATCTATCTATCCTTTGGAACACTTAATTTTTCATAACAAAATATTGAACACGATTTATAGTATAAATAAAGTTATAAAGTTTCGCTGTCACACCCATCACAAAAAAGATGCTTAAGTTACCATAGCAAATGCATTCTTTCATGGAAAAACATGAAACTTTCCAAAGTTCTAATGTTTGCAGGTCTGAATAGGAGTACAATACATGAAATACACCGCCAGCTCAGTCATTTAAAGCCGAGGACTGCAGTGTTTAAATTTGCTCAAGTATTTATTCTCAGGGAAAATTTGGTGTGACGGGTTTGACAAAATCATTTGTACTGGTGTGACAGCAATTAAAATAACTTTTTAAAACTTTTTAAATAAAATAGGAGATTAAACCTTTTTATTTCTTAACAAATTAGCATTGTAGTTAAAAAAAAAAAAATTTAAAAAATATGAAAATCTTATAATGTGACAGGTTTGAATTATTTCTAGGATTTCAACAAATGTTTTTTGGTTATTAAGTGAGTTACTTTTATTTAACTCTTGAAACATTTCAGAGGAGTAAAATAGCTTTAAAGGAAGTAAGTAATCAGTTGTATGTTTCTATAACTACTCTGCTTTGTGAAAATGCTTCAGTCAAATTTTTTTCATGAGATAAAAAGCAATACAGTGAAACCTGCGTAAGTTGACCACTTGCGGTGCAGTACTTTGGTGGTCAATTTAGACAGGTGGTCAACTTATAGAGGGTAGTAACGAAAACTTTTTTTTTGTCATTTCTTGCCCCATGCATTCATTTTTTAACTAATTGGAATACTTTAAACTCAATTTCACTGTTTAACATTACTTTAAAACAATAAGTAAAAAAGTTTAAAATATTTTTAGAGATTATTTACCAGAATGACACTTAAATTATCATACGCATTTAAAATGTGTGTAAATCAATCGAAGAAAAAAAAAATGTCTCGTTGCTTATGAAAAACCCTTGACATTACTTGACATTAACAATTCCTAAAAATTCATAATAAGTCAAAAGTGACTTAAATTCTTTGATTTTTTCTTGTACATTTGTAACTAGAGACGTACCGAGTAGCACTTTGGCCGAGTAGCCGAGTACTCGGCATTTTATTACTCGGCCGAGTATCAAGTTACCGAGCACTCGGCCTTTCACTACTCGGCCGAGTTCCAAATACCAATTATGTTTTAAGAAGAACCACCGACACACCTGTGATGAATTTTGAACTTATTGGAATAGTAGTATAAACCTCCTTGCCTATATAATAGTTTTTAAAACTAAATTCCTGCTGAAATTTAATTACGCATTACATATATACAATTTTGTTTGTGTCAAAAATTTTACAAAAAAATAATTTTTTAAATTAAAAATAAATAAATAAAAGGTATGATTAATCAAGTTGGAATTAAAACAAATTACAGTAAAATCCCTCTAATGCGGACACTAACAGGACAAATTTGTTTTCTGCAATATAGAGGTGTCCGCAGGACAGGGGTTTAATAATGTTATTTACATTGGAACTGGGGAATTAAAAATTGTCCACATAAGAGTGGTGTCCGCCTTTGAGGGGTGTCTGTTAGGAGGGGTTTCACTGTATACCAATCAATTATAGTTCTAATCTGCCAAACATAAATAATTTTTAAAAGCAGATAAAACAAATGTGCAGGAACACTCCAGAAACGTGTTTCTGCCTCCCCCCCCCCCCCTTTACAAGGAACGTCTTTTTCAGTGCATAACATGTGAGCTAAAGAATGTAAAGACATTCAACAAAAAAATACGACTTTTGTCGAATGCCTTTAAATCTACGAGCCCCCATTTTGTGCATTGAAAAAGGAATTCCTTGTAATGCCAAAACACGTGTCTGCAGAGTTCCTGCACTGTACTTTTAAGGTTGTTTTATTTTTTAAGCAAAGTTATTTTTACATTTTTTATAACTAATTTTTGTTTGTAGCAAAAATCCACTTTTAACATAAAAATTCCATATTTTCTATACTTACATTTTTTGCGTAATTTTTAATAAATAAGTTTTATTAACTTTGGGGACATTAAAATAAAGATTTATTCCATTGAAGCATTACAAACTTCATTATTCTCAAAATTTAAATTTGACTTACAAATTTTAATTGTAAATGATTGCAGAATATAATGCTTGCTCTTTTTTTTTATAAATTTTAGCATCTGTGTTGGACAATATTCAATTTTTTGCAACTACTCGGTATTGGCTGAGTATCTGATCAGAATTTGGCCGAGTACCGAGTACTCGGCAAATTGGCCGAGTACCGAGTAGTTACCGAGTACTCGGTACGTCTCTATTTGTAACAATGGTAATCTACTTTTCAACAAAATAACTACTTAATGAAGTTTGGCGCGTTTTCTAGGACTTTCCTAGGAAAGGTTACACTTTAGCAAACATTAAGCTTTCATTTGACTTTCTTGGACGGATACTTATTTGTAATGGTAAGTAGACTTATACTTTAAGGGGTTACAATACCTCAAAAATGATGAAACGATCAAAAAAATTTTTATTGCTTATTTCAAAACTAAAAACTATTCTGAACACAGGGGAAAAGTTTCATTGCTTTAGTTCAAATATTTAAAAAGTTATGAGTGTTTTTAGGCCATGCTCGCTATGTGTTCTTATGCAAAAGAAAACTTTAAATTGCTTTTTCTCGATGATGGTTTTTTTTGTATTTTCATATCATTAGAATCCCTAAGGATTTTTTCTATTAAAGATACAGTTTTAAAGTAATACTTTTTGCAATTGGGGTAACATATTTGACAAAACTGCGCATTGGATAAGCATTTTATAAATAAATCAAATGTTTAGACCATGTTAAACCTTTAAAAACCAAATTAGAAAAAAAAAAAACTTTGATTTTTTTACAAATTAATCACAGAAAATTTTCTAATAAACTCATAAGCAAAATGAATGAACAGATTTTTAGATTTGATTATAGTGATCGTTTAGCAAAAAACTTTTTTTTAAATCAGTGCAAAAAAAAAAAAAAAAAGCCTTAGGAATTTATAAAAAATTGAAATTTTCCTCAATTTTTTTGAATTTTTAAAAAATGTAGGCAATATTTTTTAATTTTAAAAATAAATTATTGATTAAGAAATAAGTATTCATGTTATGGTTTCAAAGAAACATAAAATTTACTAAAATTTTAAAAAAATGCTTGAAAGGTACTGTGACCCTTAACTTAACTATTAGATAGTTTAAATTATCGAGACATATTAAATGATCAAGATTTTTTTTTCTATACGTTTTAAATTGAAAGTACAAATATTAATTAGTAGGTTACAATACTTGAACTTTCGTTTTAACAGTATTGAAAAAATCATATTAGAAAACCATTGTTTTTTTTTACAGCTTTTGGTTTCAATCATTCGTTTATTCAATATTTATCAAATTCATGCGTTTTCACAACCCATATACACAAATCATTAATTTATTTTAATATACAAACAAGATGTTTTTATTGCACTATGAGAGGAATAACACTCGGGACACCTGAGTGGTGTTCCGAGCCCGCAACGCGAGTCTCACAGACAGGTTGCAAAGCAAGAATTTTTATCGCTCGGCCACAAGTGCCAGTTTTCTTTACGCATGCGCCTTGAATTCTACTGACAGCACACTCGAAAAATACACAAACATAGTGCTTCTTCCGTGCCCGCGGATTCCAGTGGAAGCAGTGTCTCGGGCACAATGGAAAATTCATAAAAATAATATAATAATAAATTCGTAAAAATGTATAACCTATACATTATTAAAAATACCATACCGGCTGATTTGCAAAATTCATGAAACAATTCAGACAAGGCAATATGAACATTTGATAACCTTCCTAGTTTCCTTCAATTGGCTTTACTTAACTCATTTTGATCAATGTTTAACGAACCACGGTTTAACTCATTCTTTCTTTTTTTTTTTTTTTTTTGGGGATACAAGTCTTAAATTATTCTATCTGCACCTGCGGATACATAGGAGCCATTTTCTTTTTTATTGCAGATTCGCTCTTCTTCTTAAATTTTCTTCTACCGTTACTGCTTCAAACTAGAAAACTTTTTCTTCTTTTTTAATAAGATTGCTTTCAAGAATGGTAATAATTTGATTCACTTAATTTTAAAAATTATAATAGCTCCCCCCCCCCTACAAAAAGAAAATCATTTTTGTGGTCTTATTTCTTGAGATCTTGAGCAGGTATTTACAGTTGTGTTTCAAGATTTTTATTTTGTCATGATTTTAAATGTAATTGACGAGTGCATTATGACTTTGACAATTCAACTGATTTTGACGAATTACCGATAAAGATTATTTAATTATTAATTTAATTGTTCTTCATAATCAAATCTTTTTATAGTATGTTTTTGAATTCTATTGGTAATCTTGCTATGGAACCTTAATTTTATTTTGTAATTGTGTACTTTTTGCAAGTTCTTAGTTTTTTTCAGTTTTGGTACGCATTGTCATTTGCATTTTAAATTGTTGTTATGTGAAATTTATATCAATGCCTTCTTCAACTTATAATTCAGAAATATGTAATAAATTGTGTTCAAGATTTTTTTGCCATGATATTTAAAAATTTAAAATACACGTTAGCTACTCCACATCTCCCACCTAAACCGAGAAGGTTTTGCAGCCATTCGGGGAGAAGAGGAGGAGTCTCTCTCTCTCTCTCCTTTGCACGCCGTCACACAGGAAGCGACAAACGTCCCACACAGCACACTCGTCCATCAAACGACTATTTCCCGTCGAAACTCATCTAAAATCTCATCTACATCTAAAGGTGATATCTATTCTACGACTAATAAACGTTATTTCTAGCTGTTCTATTAAACGTCTATGACTGGACATCTATTAGTTATCCTTTACAGACGTAAATTAGATCATCCACAAGAGTGGTCTACTAAACGTCGAATAGAAGTTTCTAGTAGAATCAACGCAGACAGTGATGGGCGAGAGCGGATTGCGGTGGTGCTAATTACTGCAAAAATTGAATTAAAAATAGTTAATTAGTTCATAAAACAACGGTTAAAGGGCTGGAACTTCATTTAAAAAAAATTAATGACGATGATGATATTTATAAATTAATTGACATGTTTGGGAACACTTTGTTGCTATAGTATTACTGTTAAAGCACGTGCTTCAACGTAGGGTTGAGCAGCACCGCTTTTTACTTCTGATATTTCAGCGTCTGTTTTATAGCGCCTTGATTTCGGTAAGCCTATTCATCTTGTTGACTTCTGTTTCATAATGATACAGGGAAATAACACTGTTGGATAAAAATATAAGCTTGCACACATGAAAAATTAAAAATAAATGTTTAAGTTTAATAGTGTAATTGCAATAAATACTAAAAAATTGGACTGGCAGAGTAGACAAAAATGTATGAATTTAAAAGGTTAAGGAAAATGTAATGTGTTGTATAAACATTACAATTAGGAGTTCAGAATTTGAAAAAAGGTTCGCTGCGTTATAGGCGCACCTAGAAGACGTTTTTTAGATTATCTATAACTGTTCTTGGAAACGTTACCTAGCGCTATGGATATCGTCCATTATTGATATAATTCCACCATTTTTCATCCATTGTAGTCGTCTTTTCGACATGTATAAGACGACTTTCGAATGTTCTGAGGGGACATTTCGACGAGTTGGGGACGGTTTTTAGATCAGTTATAGACGAGAGTTTGGACCAGATTCAACGATTATTCCACCAGTTTGTGTTGTGGGGGTGCCGTCTACCAGTCAATTTACGATCTACCATTACCTTTTTGGGTTTTGTCCAAGGATTGCCGGCCACTTCGCGAAATGGCCAGCCAAAGTAGAAAATACAATATTAACTGCAAGTATTTTGGGCTTTGGCCAAACCTCTTGGCCAATACGCAAAATGGCTGGCCGATTCGCGAACTGGCCGAACTTCGGGCTTTGGCCCTAACATATACGGTAAACTCGAATAAGTAGTAATTTGCTGGGCTCTTACAGCATTAACTGCAGGGAAAGGAGGCAGTTTTTTTAACAGGCAAAAAAATTATTATTTTGATTGACAAAACTTTGAACGCGGTTGTGAATCACGGACAAACACATGCAATAGATTTCAAACACAAACTAATCAAGATGATTTTTTTCATAGAATGACTAAATTTTTTAAATATATTTCTAAAAAAACTATGCCACCCTACGACATGACATTCAAAAGAAAAATAAAATTTTTTCTTTTAAATTCTCATTTTGTGAGGGGAAAGTAATATGACAAAAACTTAAAGAAATAAAAAAAGCAAGAGAAGGATTGGGGGGGGGAGTAAATTAAAATTTTACTTTGGAAATACATATTACATACAAAATTATACCTTTTGCGCTCCATCTTTATAGTGCTTTCTCCCATGAAAAAATACCCTTCCGCACTTTCTTCTTTCTTTTCTTAACTCAGGAAAAATGATAGTTTGCTGTTGATTGCATGCAAGTAAAGTCCGATGATTAGAAAAGAAATACTATTATGCCATCTCTTAGCAACATCTGAAGTGCTTCCATGTGCATTCAATTTTTGCAATTACCAGTTTTTACGGAAAAGGGGACATTTAAGCTGTATACACAGACACCTGTTTTTCCAAAAATATCTTTGTAAGAATCATTTAGTCTTGAACAATCCAACATTATGTTTGATCATTCCTATTTTTGATGCATTTATTTTCCTATTCCACACGATCATCACTTCCCGAATTCGACAGTCCTTATCTCATCTGTCAAAAAGAACTTGTGCTGCTAAAAGGTTGAATGTTCCTCGGTTCCCCCTTCTCCTGTGCATTCTCCTGTCCTACAGAGGTGGTCTGTCTTTGTGATCCAGACTGGCTAGTTAATCAATTGTATATTAGGGTCCTGTAAGTTGGTCAGCAAGCGAGTTTCTTCAAAAAGGGAGAAAGATAAAAGGGGGGAAATATTTTGGGCCTAAAATTTTCTGATGAAATTTATCCTAATTTAAAAAAATTTCGGGAATGATTGAATATATTTTTTTTTTTTGGAAACAAACTTCGATTTGAGAAAAAACTGGAACGAGGGGGGATGTGAGGCTCTGGAAGTGCGAGGTCATGCGCTTTCACCCACTTTGCCCACGTCTTCCTACACCTCTGATCACAAGAATATATTTTTTGTGCAGTAAGTGTTTTAGTGGTGTAAAATTTTACAAAAATCACACAAATACAGTTTTTCTTTTGTGCGCATCCTCAAAAAGCTCTTTAAATTTCTATTCTGAGAAAATGCCTTTTTAAATTTCTCAAGTATAAGGTTCTTCTTCTGTATGTGTCCTGAAATAAACTTTCAAACTTCCTCTCTCAGAAAATGACTTTTTCCAATTTCACAAAAATATGCTTTTTCTTCATAATGATCCCTCAAATGAGTAGTTAGACTTCCACTCTCAGATAATGACTTCTTATAAATTTCACAAGAATATGGTTTTTCTTTTGTATGTGTCCTCAAATGGATTTTCAAATGTCCACGCTGAGAAAATGCCTTTTTACAAATTTCACAAGAATATGGTTTTTCTTTCATATGTGTCCTCATATGAACTTTCAAAGTTCCACTAACAGAAAAAGACTTTTTACAAATTTCACAAGATTATGGTTTTTCTTTTGTATGTGTCCTCAAATGATCTTTCAAACTTCCACTCTCAGAAAATGACTTTTTACAAATTTCACAAGAATATGGTTTTTCTTTGGTATGTGTCCTCAAATGAACTTTCAAAGTTCCACTCACAGAAAAAGATTTTTTACAAATTTCACAAGAATATGGTTTTTCTTTTGTATGTGTCCTCAAATGAACTTTCAAAGTTCCACTCACAGAAAAAGATTTTTTACAAATTTCACAAGAATATGGTTTTTCTTTGGTATGTGTCCTCAAATGAACTTTCAAAGTTCCACTCACAGAAAAAGATTTTTTACAAATTTCACAAGAATATGGTTTTTCTTTTGTATGTGTCCTCAAATGAACTTTCAAAGTTCCACTCACAGAAAAAGATTTTTCACAAATTTCACAAGAATATGGTTTTTCTTTTGTATGTGTCCTCAAATGGATTTTGAAATGTCCACTTTGAGAAAATGCCTTTTTACAAATTTCACAAGAATATGGCTTTTCTTTTGCATGTGTCCTCAAATGAATTTTCAAACTTCCACTAACAGAAAAAGACTTTTTACAAATTTAACAAGAATATGGTTTCTCTTTTGTATGTGTCCTCAAATGAACTTTGAAATGTCCACTCTTAGAAAAAGACTTTTTACAAATTTCACAAGAATATGGTTTTTCTTTCGTATGTGTCCTCATATGAACTTTCAAAGTTCCACTAACAGAAAAAGACTTTTTACAAATTTCACACGAATATGGTTTTTCTTTTGTATGTGTCCTCAAATGATCTTTTAAATTTCCACTCTTAGAAAATGACTTTTTACAAATTTCACAAGAATATGGTTTTTCTTTGGTATGTGTCCTCAAATGAACTTTCAAATTTCCACTCACAGAAAAAGATTTTTTACAAATTTCACAAGAATATGGTTTTTCTTTTGTATGTGTCCTCAAATGATCTTTTAAACTTCCACTCTTAGAAAATGACTTTTTACAAATTTCACAAGAATATGGTTTTTCTTTTGTATGTGTCCTCAAATGGATTTTGAAATGTCCACTTTGAGAAAATGCCTTTTTACAAATTTCACAAGAATATGGCTTTTCTTTTGCATGTGTCCTCAAATGAATTTTCAAATTTCCACTAACAGAAAAAGACTTTTTACAAATTTCACAAGAATATGGTTTCTCTTTTGTATGTGTCCTCAAATGATCTTTTAAACTTCCACTCTTAGAAAAAGACTTTTTACAAATTTCACAAGAATATGGTTTTTCTTTTGTATGTGTCCTCAAATGATCTTTTAAACTTCCACTCTTAGAAAATGACTTTTTACAAATTTCACAAGAATATGGTTTTTCTTTTGTATGTGTCCTCAAATGATCTTTTAAACTTCCACTCTTAGAAAATGACTTTTTACAAATTTCACAAGAATATGGTTTTTCTTTTGTATGTGTCCTCAAATGGATTTTGAAATGTCCACTTTGAGAAAATGCCTTTTTACAAATTTCACAAGAATATGGCTTTTCTTTTGCATGTGTCCTCAAATGAATTTTCAAATTTCCACTAACAGAAAAAGACTTTTTACAAATTTCACAAGAATATGGTTTTTCTTTCGTATGTGTCCTCATATGAACTTTCAAAGTTCCACTAACAGAAAAAGACTTTTTACAAATTTCACACGAATATGGTTTTTCTTTTGTATGTGTCCTCAAATGATCTTTTAAATTTCCACTCTTAGAAAATGACTTTTTACAAATTTCACAAGAATATGGTTTTTCTTTGGTATGTGTCCTCAAATGAACTTTCAAATTTCCACTCACAGAAAAAGATTTTTTACAAATTTCACAAGAATATGGTTTTTCTTTTGTATGTGTCCTCAAATGATCTTTTAAACTTCCACTCTTAGAAAATGACTTTTTACAAATTTCACAAGAATATGGTTTTTCTTTTGTATGTGTCCTCAAATGGATTTTGAAATGTCCACTTTGAGAAAATGCCTTTTTACAAATTTCACAAGAATATGGCTTTTCTTTCGTATGTGTCCTCAAATGAACTTTGAAATGTCCACTCTTAGAAAAAGACTTTTTACAAATTTCACAAGAATATGGTTTTTCTTTTGTATGTGTCCTCAAATGATCTTTTAAACTTCCACTCTTAGAAAATGACTTTTTACAAATTTCACAAGAATATGGTTTTTCTTTGGTATGTGTCCTCAAATGAACTTTCAAAGTTCCACTCACAGAAAAAGATTTTTTACAAATTTCACAAGAATATGGTTTTTCTTTTGTATGTGTCCTCAAATGGATTTTGAAATGTCCACTCTGAGAAAATGCCTTTTTACAAACTTCACAAGAATAGGGTTTTTCTTTTGTATGTGCCCTCAAATGTAATTTCCAAGATGAAATGTAACTAAATGTCTTTTTACAATATTCACAGAAATATGACTTGTCCGCTACGTCCATTCCCATTTTAAGCTTCAAAATTGAGCTAATGATTGAACTGTGGTCACATATATTATCTCCTGGCTGAACTCCGACCTAAAAATAGAAAACCATTTTACATTAACGGGAAAAAAAGCAAAATGCTTTCAGTTTTCAAATCAAATCAAACTTTTATTCTTCACAATATGATGAGAAAAAACATATTCTTGTAAGGAGTTGTGATTATTGTGGAATTGCCCCCTTTCATGCCCTAGAATTTGTTTATAGTCTAGAGTACTGACGAAAATGGTGTTAAATATGATAGGGGGGGGGTTGCTGAATGAATCTGTATGAAGAGAGAGTCCTGCTTATTGTTCCCACCATTGAAAAGGTTTTTCTATTCAACAGTCAACTGTCTTGTTTACATAGTAAGGGCCGAGTTGGAGGGGGGGGGGGGGGTGCAACCCCTAAGGTATTTTATTTTTTATTCTAAAACTATTACAAATGCAATGTCAATAAGTTTCAAACCATTTTTTGTTCCGTTAAGTCCCTCAAACCCCAAGGTGAGTCAACCGAAAATATTTCTTCCTATCAGTTTGTCATAGCTTTTGCTTTTAAGTTTCTTTCACAACTTAGCATTTTGTCACACTAAAATATAAATTGTATGTGTGAATGTTTGTGCTTTTTACTTTTCCTCTTACTTCTGTAGTTATTAGGATCATACAAATTTTGTTTTTCATTGATTGCATAGTTTTCTTTCTTTCTTTATTTATTTTATTATTATTATTATTATTTTTTTTTTTTTTTTTTGACTTCAAACGAAATCACAGAAGGGCTATCGCGCTATTGAGGATCTGTAGTGTTAGTTTGAAAAAACACAAGGTTTTTTTTTTTTTTTTGAAAAAGTCCAGCCCACCTGTGGTAAGCTGGTTGGGATGAAAAACTGGCACTTTTTTTTTTGGGGGGGGGGGGGTGGTTTCAAAGAATCATTTCAATCTCAATCTCTATTTAAACATTCTACAAAACCACCTTTACTTTTCATACAGCTATAAACAATTTTAATTCATGCAATTTCATTTAGGATGAATCTCTTTTTACAAAAATCAACAAGAATTTGGTTTTCTTTGAAAAAACTCGGTACAAGAATATCACCTTTAAAAAAAAAAATGATTACAGGATCTAGATGAACCACAATAAAAATCTTGACAACTGTTGTTAATTCTTTTTATACCAATAAGGGTTGTGAGGGATATATTACAGTACTGACTTATTCTTAATAATTAAAACATTTGTTGTTGATTTAAAAATAAACGGATAAGCTTTCATGCAAGGTTGGCGAGGTTTTGGACACTATGGTAAAAACACTGGTTTTTACCGTCCAGTCTAAAACCCTTGTGTCCAAAACTATATTTTTAGAAATATTGTATTCAGTGAGAAAACATCAAAAACAGAATAAAATGTATGAAAGTAATATTTTATATTGAATTATTCAATGAGAAAATTCAACTTATTTATGCGGCTGAGTTCAATCTAGTTACATAGAAGTTGAATTCTTGATTAAAATTTCAGTTTGTATGCATGAGTATTTACTTAAAAGAAAAAAAATATTAGTAACCAAATTTAACTATGTTTATGCATGTGTGCAAACGAAAGCAGGGTTAGCAAGGTTTTTACCATCCCGATGAAAACCCATGCGTCCAAGAGTGTCCAAAACTAGGTACTGTTTGAGAAACTATATTTTGTGAGAAAATATCAAAAACAGAAGAAAATGTGTCAAAAGTATTTTTTTGACTATTTAATATATTTATTCCATGTGAACATTCAAGTATAAATATATATGTAACTTATTTATGGAGCGGATTTTTATCTAGTTACGTAGAAATTCAATTCATCACGAAAAATTTCAATTTGTATGCAGGAGTTTTTTTTTTTTTTCATTAACTAAATTTTTTGACAGTTATGATGTGTGAAAAGTGTTCAAATTATAGTGCAATAATGACTTAAAGACAATAATTACAATATTTAGTAACTACAGAATGTATTGTATTGAAAATATGAACTAAAAAAGAATAGCACAAGTTTTATACAATAAGTGTTTAATCACCAATTCCTTGTTTTTTAATCTATGATTTAAAAATTATTTTTTGTTAAAAAATCAAGCAAAACTAATTTGCAAAAAACATTTAAAAAATTGAGCTTTTTTTTTTTTGCTTCTAAATATTGCTTACTTAATGACATTCCTTCGAGTTGTAAATGGAACGAAATTAGTTGTCTAAGTAGTGTTGTGAGTTTCCTTTTATAACTCTACTACTTGTTACAAAGAGTTTTTATGTAATTAATTTTAATTTTTTTTAAGTAAAATATTTTTTAAATGCACATTTTGGAGAAAAATATTTTCAAATACTCATTAATTAAACCCTATTAATATCTATATTAATGCATTATGAATATTGTAGTAAGTGCCGATTGATTATATTACACCTCTTTAGCTTTAGCATAGTTTTGGACGGTAAAAACCACCTGTCCTGTCCTAAACCAGTTCTGGACAGTCCAAAACCCAACTCTGCTTTAAAGGTGGGTAACGTGTTTTGATTGAAATTTAAAATTCAAATACAATCAAAATTCAATTTTTTAGTGTTATATAAGTAAAACCACTGTGTTAGATCATTATGCTAGGAATGTACTTTTATATTTCCATTCAACTACTAAAGAGCATTCTGAATTCAATCAACTGTTACTACGAACAGAATGTTGACTTTGTTTTCTTAAAAATACATTAGTGTTTTCAGAAAAAAGAAAGAAAGGAATAAGAAAGAAAAGGGGGGGGGGGGGCGAATGTTTGAAAACTACTTTTGTTCAGTAGGAGAATTTAGAAGTCGTATTTGTGGGAAAATTTAAGACCTGAACCTAGCATATTAACAGCTTCTGCAATATCGCAGCTAAAAAGGATTAACTGCCATTAATAACCAGAGAATAAACTCCAGAACATTTTTCTTTAAAAGTTCTTTAAAAGGTCATCCAGAACGTTATTTTTTAACGAACTAAAAGATATCTAATACCAAGGCTTCACTTGATACATGTCTTTTCAGGCTCAGTCATTACTCAAAAGATCAAAGGCGCTGACTTGCCCGTAAGAGAGCGCTGTAGTATAACCAGGGAAAATCATTTGTTTATATTAGTTAACGCATTATTTCTGCTGCAAAAAGTGATGCCTTTTCAATCTGTGACGTAAAACTTCATTGATATGGTTAGTACAAGGTGACTTGATGCCGAAACGGCGTACCAGGTCTGTTTTTCAGGGAAAATAAATCCGAAAATGAGATTCGCAAATTTTCTGGGCAGTTAGTTGATTGTGAATTCTAGAAATCTATTAAACGCAAGACTATTAAGGCTGCAAGAACTCATAAATCAAATTTATGTTGATATTCACGAAATGCAAAAGCATTAGTTATCAACAACTACCATAGTCACAAACACAAAACCTTAACAGAAAATGTAAAAAAGAAAAAAAACACGATCATGAAAGCGAATTGTTTTTTATACACCATAGTAGAAAAATCGCACACTTATGTTCGAAAACTTATTTTTTGCCCTTCTTTTCATTTTCTTTCGTTTTAAAACATCGAAAAAAGCGGTAGATTTTTTTTTCGTTTCCATAGAGAATGTGAGGGTCTCAGGTATTATGAATCACTTAAGTTTTTTTGGTGTTTAAATTACTCTCCCACCATTAGTTTTTAATATTTTGATATTTATAAGCATTTCTGAACTGTTTTCTTCTTATTTTCATATACATTAACTATTTATTATAGTAATTTAAGTTTTATAAACAATCGACCAATAGCGTTTTTAAGCGATCCAAAAAACTGGAAAATTCAGATATCCGGAATAGCGATGGTCCCGACTTCCCGGATAATCGATTCTCTACTGTAGTTAAAGATTTTCAAACAATATTCTCCTACACAAATCCCTAAGAATGAAGAAATAAAATTACAAGATTTTACTCTTAATTATTTAATTACAAAGGAATTGGGTACAAATATGAATATTAAACAATCTTTAACAATTAGTTCATAAAATCTTCATGATTTTTATAAAATAATACTGTTTTTCTTACAAGTAGTAGTAAAAACCAAATAAATCCGGTTTAAACCAAAAACTTTTTTTTTTTGGGGGGGGGGGGTTCAAAAAAAAACTGTTTTTACACCAACCCTGAAATATTCTCCGGAATCAACTAAAGAAACTTCCTTTTTAGGTTAGATTTTCAAAATTTTCTGAAAGAGGACCCCTTCCAGACCCTTGGTACTGTTGCATCCCCGGAATTCATTCCAAATCCACCTATAATGCCCACTGGCCCCTGCGAGTCCTGGGCGGCAGCAGCTATGCCCTTACACCAGTGAGAGCATTTTGGGGGCGGGGGGGGGGGGGAAAGGGGGCATCCCCCCCACACACTTTTTATAGTTCATTTATCTGTTGTATTTTCCAATTTAGGAACCAAAACAAAAAATTAATTTAAAAAAAAGCAGAAGCGTCAAATTTTTCAGATCGTAATTATTTGTTTTACTTTGTATATCTGTTTACGAAACATTATTTAGCACTGGCAGTAACATTTAGTTCATGTATTCATTGTTTAGATATGAGTAAATCAACTGTTTTACTTAAGCAAGCCATACTTGCTAATGAAATGATTATACCAAGTGTTAGTAACGTCTCAAAATACTTAGGGATAAATAATGTAAGTCTAATTCAAGTCAGAAGTGTTTCTTTGGGGAAAGTTATTGTGTACAAAATTCATCAAATACTGAAGAAAAATGTCAGTTAAGCTGTTATATTTGCATCAATTACCACTCATGTTCTCCGAAATCCAGCCTTAGCAAAAAATTTTGTTCTTTTTTTTTTTTTTGTTCTTTCATTTTTTTGCTGCTACTAAAAATCCTTTTTTTTTTTTTTTTTTTTTTGCACTACGCACACCTTACCTTCCTATATGTATATACAGATGAATGAAATGAACTTGCACATTCGCCGAGAAATTACGGTGAAGTAGCTTCAGCTTTAGGAGGTTGGTAATGTGTATAGCTTTGTAATCAACTCTTGTTCTAAGAAACATCTGCGAAAAGAAAAGAGAAATACCATTAATTTCATGAGTAATAAACTTTGAATAAAATAAAACATTAAGTACATTTAACAGATGAAATATTCCAGTCTGAATTCCTCACTGCACTATATTTGCATGAGCTTAAAGGATTGTTAACCACATACAACCACAAAATTCAGATTATTTAAAGTTGAACGTTTCTAAAACCCTTTGAGTTTTTCATTGACTTATCTTCTTTATTGATAAAATATTGAACAAATAAGTTATTTCGCATCAAATACAAAACAAACAACACATTGCTTTTTAAGAGTTCACAAAAATCAAATATGAATCAGTAAATTGGAGAAAGTAGTTTAGCCTGTAAAGGAATTATCAGGGGCAAATCCAGGATTTTTTTTCTCACTACCTATTTTTGTGAAAGTATTGTATCAATATATTATTTTTGTGAAAGTTTTTTTATCAGCATTGATTTTGTGATCTTTTAAAGGCACATTCTAATTTTTGTCTCAGAAAATTAGAGCAATTTAAACATTAGTTTGAAAAGTGCAAATGTCATTAACTAATATTTCGAACTTTTTTTTTTGGGGGGGGGGGACCTAAGAGGTAGGGAAAATATCATTGCATCTCAGTTCAATAAGCTTTGTACTGAGCACAATTCAGGAAATCATCAACATCTAAAACTGATGCTAATAAATTGCTTAAAAGCGATTTGGCGAAAAACAGTGAAACTTGAGTTTAATACTATGAAAAAGTTGTTACCTAAGCCATTGTCCATATAAATCATCTTTGCATTTTATTTTATGAGTAAACCATGTTTTAAACAGAAAAACATGTTTTCTATTTTAAAACACAGGTTTTTGTGAAACTTTCATCATTTTAATATTGTTTCTAGAATGTGTCAATTTTCAAAGTTAGTTTTGTGAAGCTGCTGATTTTATAATTTGATTTTTGTGAAAGTACCGAAAAGCGGTAATAAAATCAACCTGTATTGGGCCCTGATTATAGATAAGCAGAGTTGAAAAACTAATCTAACAACAGCCGCGTTCACAGCACACTTTTCGATCCGGTAAATCCGCGCTCTGGCTGCTCAAGAAAACGATTGAAAAATTCCCTGTTTCCATGTAAAAAGAGGTTTTCCAGTGTACCAGAGAAAGCGGTTTTTACCCAGCATCCTTAGCGGCTAGTAGGCGAATTTCTTTCGCCTAATGCATTCTGCGTAAAAACACCGCTTTCACACCAGAAGCGAGCAGGACGAGAAAGATTCCACATATACCCCGCAAATAACCGGAATGCGGTGGGAAGCAGGTTTTTTCCAGGGTCGAAAGTGTCCATGGAAACGGCCTTTATAAGAGCAGTGGCGCAGCAATGGGGTGGGGGGGGGGGGATGCCAGGGTTGGCCGAATTGGACCCCAAATTGGGTTGGACCCAATGGGTTTTTTTGAAAAAACCCATTTAAAAAAAAACCCATCATTTAGCCCACTTTTGGGTTTTTTTAAAATTTTCTGAGAAATTTAAAAAAAAAATTAATTGATTTAAAACTTTCCCAGTTTAAACTTATTTTTTACTTGTTCTTTACCACAGACAATGGACATAAAAATGAATTTTGAACTTTAATGGTATTTCTCTCTTAACGGCGTTAAAAAAACTTAAAAAGATTTTAAATAAATGTACGTATTTTAACTTAATTCCTTTAGTGGTCAATAAATTATTCAAATTATCTTGACTAAGTCCTGTTGCGTCTGATTTTCTCGATATTTGTAGATTGTAACAGAGGAAACTACTCTAGCTAAAAGGCTTTCATGTGAATTATTTTCTGCAAACCATCACAAATCTCGAATAAACAAGGTATAATTTTTTAGAAATTAGCAGAGTTTTTCAAACTGTCGACAGAAAACAGAACAGGGTGTACAGTATTTTCATTATCTTACAAAAAAAGTTTAATATTTCTTACTCTGTGTACACAGAAATAGAAAAACAGGCAACATAAAATTCAAAGAAATGTCTTGATTGAGCTGGAATTCAGTAAAAGGAAAAGGGGATTTAAACTACTTTTGGTTCTACAGTGTAGTTTTGCAGAACAAAATGAAATACCATCAAGTATTTCATTTTTATCAAGGATTTTATTCATATTATCAAGTAAAATGCAAAAAAAAAATGTAGTAATTAAAAAAAAACAATAGATTTTATCACTCAAGAAGTAACTTTGCCTTAACTGTTAGTACTCATGGAAACTAAAAAATCTGCAACTTCACCATTCTTGGGTTTTATCGTCTTTTATACTTTTCTTCAGAAAATGCTGAATTATAACTAGTTTTCCTGCTGTTTTTAACCCAAAGACAATTTTTGCGCTTTGTCCATATACTTACGCTACAATATGCTATAAGTACCCCACATTTTCCCTAAAAAAAGACAAAAAAAAAAATCACATATCTGTGAAAAAACCCAACTTTAGTTGGGGTTTTTTTTTTTTTTTTGGTTTTATTTAACCCCCCCCCCCCCAAAAAAAAACCTTGGGGTCCATGGGCTTTTTTAAAAAAAACCCCAGGTTTTTGCCAACCCTGGGGAATGAATGCATTCTAATACAGTAGTTTATGCATATGAAAGAGCTATTTTGATTTATAAAAAAACACTCAAAAGATATTTTTGGTTAAAAAAAAAAACCCTCCAGAAATTATTTCTGGCTGCGCTAGTGAACAAGAGCAATGATGTTTTGATTTGATTTGAAAAAATTCTAGCATTTTTAACGGATTCAATTCCCTATTGTTTGATTTTGAATGAGGAATTACTCGAAGTTTGCTATTTAGGCACTATAAGTGCATGATGCAAAAGTCCTCAAATATGCCCTAGGGGTTGCGAAATTATTTTGGACATGCACTTTTCAAATTCGAACCTTTTGTATCTAAAAATCTACGACATTCAGTAAATGTTCAGGGGTTTTATCCTCCGCTCTCTCTCTCTATGAGACAGAAAGAACTTGAAATTATTAAAAAGTAAAATACTTTTTTTTTCGTTACTAAAATGTCTAATAGCTATATAATTGGCTTAAAACTACGTAACTAGATAAGGTGCTTTTTGAAACATCAAGAAAGAAATTTAAGATAATTTAAATTTTTTTAAAAGACACTTAAAACTAAACAAAAAATTTAAAACCAGCCATCATTTCCACATTTAAATCAGTTCTTTAAACTGAATGAAATTTTCATTAAAGCTTGAGTAAAAAGGAACACTTCTTTTAAAATATTTTATTAAATTAACATAATGTCAAAAAGATTTTAAAATAAAATTAAAAAAAAAACAAGTAAATATATTAAACTTTTAAAATTCTCTGAAATTGGGGAAAAAAAATATTGAAAATCATTCTGTAAAAATGAGGTATCAAAATCGTAAAAGAAAAAACTCACTTGTTTTTAGTGAAAATCTTACGTTATGATCAAAAACAAAAGAGTCTGGAAATACATAAAATACTACCGAACAAAAAGCATACCAAATATATATTCAATGCATAATATTATAGAATGAATTAAACTTTAAAGCAGTTCTAATGTTGAGTCCAAAGTACAATAAAGAACCAATGAGTCCAAACTACAAAAAATATTCGGCTTACTAATTACAGAAGTATTTTTTTCAATCTATTTTTTTGTCGACAAATAAGGTTGCATACCTATTGAGTTAAAGAAATCAAGACCGCTTCTCTGTTCGGATAAAACAGCTCAGTTGGATGTTCGGTGTGGTGATCGATGTTGCACCTTCTTAAAGAATGTGGGACGCCTCAAAGAGCCAGCGAGCAGTTGCTGTAGAAAATATTTTAACAGAGCGACCTCTCAGATTTATTAAAGATAATTCGAAAAAAACCCCCGAAAGATATAAAAAAATATAAACACATGTGATAAGCTTGAAAAACTTTTGACCCTAAAAGGCGACCGCGTAAACAATGTCACGTGGTTACAGTTAAGATCTCTCTAACTTTTTTTTCTGGCTGCGTTCGCTGACCTCAACCGGTATCTACCAGCCGGTTGATCACATGACAGCTAATAACTGTTGTAAAGTAAACATAAACAACGTCAAAAAAGCACAAATTTGCAGATTACTGCATACACCTGTTTCGGCGTTTCAGGGAACGCCTTTTTCAATGCAAAAAGTAAAGAGCTTATGGATGAAAAGACATCCGATGTGTTTTTGACGGATGTATTTCTGAGATGTATTATATGTTCTGAATACTACTTTTATGACTAAAATAATGTTTGAAAAGTACATTTCGTTGTTTGGGTAACCTTAACAATACAAAGTTTTGGACATTCCTAAAGATTACTAACTTTCTCTTCTTTCTCTTTAAGTGTACCACCTCCCTCCCCCCCCCCCCAAAAAAAAAAACCTTTTTGCTTGTTTAACTCATTTATTCTTTTCTTTCTTATTTTGAAGGCAAAGTTTTTCCTTTTATACATCACTAAAATGTGAGGAAAATGGGTGAGTGTTTAGCTCCTCCAGTCCACTCCCCCCCCCCCCCCACTCTTCGTGAGAGCTTTGTATATGTTACGACCAAAGCCCGAAATTGGCCAGCTTGCGAATTGGCCAGCCAATTCACGAACTGACCAACATTGCCGAAAATTTACCGGCCAAAGCCTGAAATGTTCTTGATTTTGGGCTTTGGCCGGCCAATTCGCGAAGGGGCTAGGGACGATCGGCCAAAGTATGAAGAAAGAAATCAAGAGCATATTTAAAATACACCACCAGCTCAGTTATTACAACCGAGGACTGCAGTTTCGTTCTCTTTAGCACTCATCAGCCCGGAATAGGAATCACATGAGCTGGAGGCGAAAAATCTCTTAAGGGAGCCGAGAGCCAAACAAACTGGTAGCTAATGCAGAACTAGCAAACCAGATGAGCGACCGCAGCAATGGTGCGGTTCAACTCAAAGAATGATGGCAAAGCGCTGTATTTTAAGTATTTCTGCCTTAGCCCTGGCTTTAGGGCGGTAACTTACTACAAAATACCTTTGCTTTGCCATCAATCTTTGAGTTGAACCGCACCATTGCTGCGGTCGCTCATCTGGTTTGCTAGTTCTGCATTAGCTACCAGTTTGTTTAGCTCTCTTGGCTCCCTTAAGAGATTTTTCGCCTGCAGCTCATGTGATTCCTATTCCGGGCTGATGAGTGCTAAAAAGCACGTAACAGCAGTCCTCGGATGGAATAACTGAGCTGGAAGTGTATTTCAAGTATTTCTGTCTTAGCCCTGGCTTTAGGGCGGTAACTTACTACAAGAGCATATTGTTTTACACACTTTTAAAAATGAAGTATTTTGAAATGAGCACTTCGGAGTACTATTTTTTTCTCTTAAGTACACTTGTTTCAGAAACGAATTCAAATATAAGTGATACCTTTGTGT